>NC_045604.1:56629458-56932488 GCF_009762305.2 Zalophus californianus | reverse complement strand
TAAAATGAGCTCAGTTTTCTAACTGGGCCCTCAGTATGTCACCAAAGTCTCACTTTCATAGTTCTTCCTACTTATACTCTCCTTCCCAAAATCTCTAAGCAAGTCACTGAACCCCTGAAACTGAGAAATGTTTTGCCATGTTCACTTCTGCCCACTGACCCGTGTATTTACATATGCCTGCATCACTTCTCAGTCTATGTTTCTCCAGCTGAAAAAATCTGAGGTTCAAGACCAAGCTAAAAAAAATTGCCTCATTGCAGAAGCCACAGGCAGAATTCATGTTCCCTACCTCTTCCACGTTTCTGAAGGTCAATGCTTATCAGAGCAGTAGTCATTTACATTCTTATACTAGGCACTGAAGGCCTGGGGTCCAGAATTATACCTTTTTAGGGCCTCGGATTTATTAGTTTCTCAATAAATCCTTGATGAATTGAATGTTTCCCAAACACTGTATTTGGTATTGCCCTTATATTCCTCTAGGACAAGAAGAGATAAATCATCATGCTTCCAATCCTTATAGAAAATTCAGGGGTAATCAGAAAGAGCTCCCTTCACATAACTGCCCTTTCTTAATAGGGTATTATTTGTTCATTCATTCATTCATTCAATCAATCATTCTAATCTCCTGGCACTAAAACAAAACCACCCACACACAAAAAAGCCAAAAGCACAGCTTTTAGAGGAGGCTGGTGGATTATCACTTTATATGGAAACTTCATTTGAATGAGACCTCATGTAAATAGTTACTAAGGAGTTAACATGTCTAGCTATAGCAGGAAGTGTCTCAAGGCAGGTAGAGAAAAGATCAACAGATGTAGAAACTTCTCACTGATGAAACTTACCTTTTCTGGGACTGTTTACCTAAAAATAGAAGAAATAGGAAAAATGGCATCAGTGCAAGTAGACAATTCCAATTGTAAGAGAGAAGGCAGAGTCCTACTCCCAAAATTGGCTTTTGAGGTGTATTGTGTATTTGTTGGTGGACCCCAGCTGTGTGTAAAGGGATTTGAGATGCTGGCTTAATGTGTTAATTCAAACAGTGGTATATCCTCATACATAATAGACTCATTGATACAGATGCTTCTGCATTCCATCTCATCCTTTATGCTGATCATAGAGAAGGAAGTCTAGCCCGAATTGCCTGATGGTCAGTCCCACTATGCCTATACACGTGTTTACCTCTTCCCGTCCGCCATCTCAGCCCACCTGCAGATTCTTCCCTAAGAGACTTGGCTACTAATACTGTAAGAATATGTGTCATTACGTCTCACACCACCTTGTCTGTGAGAATCCACAAAGAAATTTCACTTGGGTCTCAGTGGTAGGAATTACTCATTCATCTGAGTAACTGATGTGTTTTTATCTTACAAACACAGTAAATATCATAACTACTTATGCTCCCTTCTTTGACTGGCTGCCAGGAAACAGAGCCAGAGCTGAGACCCTTTCTATCAAGTGTACAGGCCTTTGACACACATTTTTGTGTACTGACTTCACCTCTTGCTCCAACTCTTTTTATGCCCTAAATTTTGGCCTTCCTTTCCTTACCTACTTTTAAACTAATTTTAACTTACTGTGTTGAATACATTTCATAAACCATCTTACATTATTTCTGAAAAAGAAAAGAGTATAAATAAATAGATTAATGAAAGAACTGCAGAGTTGGACTCCAGAGGAAATAAAAGCAAAAAAAAAAAAAAAAAAAAAGCTTTTTGAGAAAAAAAAAATCATTGGGAAGCATTGTGTTTCAGTGGCTATAAACTGGAGCTCTAGAATCATCCAGTCTGAGTGCAAATCCTGTTTTATCAACTGTGGTGTGTCTCTGAATAGCTGCTTAGCCTCTCAAGCCACAGTTCCTTCATCTGTGAAAGGAGCATGATTCTTCACTGAGTTGGTAAAATAAAATGTATTCAAACTACTTAGGTCAGGGTCTACCACATACACAGCGCTCAGATATTGTTTTAAACCTTTAAAATGTTAGAATTTACTCTTTTACACATTTCCTCCAAAATTCAGCCTGCTGATGACATTGGCTCTTTGCATTTGAGCAAAGAAACTTAAATCTTAATTAACTTCAGGTTCTGTTTGTTTATCTTCATATAAATATATTTTCCTTTTAGGAACAGTGACACACATAACAATATATGAGCAAGAATCTGTTACTACTGAGAGAGTTCTTTTTGAAGAAAAAGGAACTAAGGGGCATGTGTTCAGTTTCATGTCTTGTTCTAACCTTGTGGGTTGGTTCAGGTGGGGAGTTCTTCCAACCAAGAGAAAATATAGAGCTTCATTAATCTGAAGACCACTGGTGTTAAGGGGCATGTGTGGATGGGAGTCTGCTCTCTGATTCTGGCCCCTGCTGATATGGGAGTTGAGACATTTGACCTAAAATCCCTGCCTCAGTTTCCTTATTTATCAAACAGGGACAAGGATAACGACTAATCAGAGAATGGTTATCGAGGGGGGAAATTGTTTCTACACAAGCCCATACAGACTGGCACGCATTTCTGGAGCTTGCATTTATGTCTTTTCCAGAAGAACGGAGCAAAAGCCTGGATATCAAGACAACGAGGGCAGGTGTCAAACTGCAGTTTCAGAAGATCCATCCAAGGGCAGGACCAGAGTCAAGAATCTAGTCATTTCACTGGCTACTATGTCCTAAATATTCACCTGCCCTCTTTTTCCAGCCTGCTGAACCCAAAACACGTATGAATTCCTCAGAGTTGATAACTACTATACACATGCAGATTTATGGCTTTGAACTTTTTTTTTTTCTTGTAAATGTGTTAGCTACACAGTTAGAAAAGCTCTGAGGGGTTAGCCTGGGAACCTAACCATCATTCCTAACACCGTTCTATAGGAAAAACATTCTTCTTGTTGCAAAGAACTAACTTACAACTACAGTCGTTGGAAGATAAAGTCACTTGAAAATTGGAAATGTAAGAAGATGTTCCACAAATGAAGGCTATTAAAATGCTACATTAAAGATACCCTGACTCTCCTACAGAGTCAGTGATCTTCTGGGGCTTTGGTTCTTTTTGTTGGCATACATTTATCTAGCCCAACTGCCCGTTATCTGTTTCCTGTTTGCCCCACACTTATTCCCACAGCAAGGGCATGTAGTTTTCAGGTTATCAGTTTGAGATCTTGTACAGAAATGACTCCAAGGTAAAAAAAAATTTAAAAACAACCCCACTGCTTTTCTCACCCCTGCTGAGAGAGCCACCTTCGTCAACTAACCCCTACCCTTCACCCCACACCCTGCCACTGAATACAAGTGACTTCATTCTAGTCTTTAGATTCTACTAACAGTTATTAAAAGACTTTGGAATTTGGGGATATCCTACTTATTAAGGTGACTCCCAGCCCCCAAATCCTTAAAGGTTATTTAGAGAACAGCCCCGTCTCCCAGAGGGTGGTGTGTAATGGTCCACTGCATTCTCTACCCCTCAGTTCTGTCACCATCATCCAAGGTAGGAGGGAAAAAAGGACAATTGCGGTCAGGCTCTGAAGTCTCAATGGAAAGGATAATCAATGGCGGGAGAAAAAAAAATCTCATTCTTCCTGTGCCTTAGAGTAATACTTGAGTACTTCATATCATACTGTAAGATGATGGGATCCAGTCTTAGCAGAATTTCCAAGAGCAGGAGCAGAGACGCTTGAACTGCTCAGTGCCCTCACTTGACACTAAGGAAGCTCTTGTACATCAACAGTGCCCCCTTCCATCATCTTTCTGGGTTGGTTATAAAACTAATCTAGTATCATTCTTATATTTGGAATGAAAGATCAGATCACAGTAGAAGACCATTGGGGATTGGTAGATAATATTCCTGCAACTGGCAGTGAGGATCGGTGAGAGGCAGCCTTTATAGACCATACTCATTGAACAGAATACATACTAATTAATTGATGGAAGTAAAATTAAAATGGCAATCAACTGACTCCATAGAAAGGCAATACCAAACATTGGGTTAGCAGTTATTTTGAGATCACTGATGGCCTCTGAACTTAAGGCAGCGATATCTCAAAAGCTGCTAATGTCCATGAATTTCCTAGTCTTAAATGTTTCTGCCAGGTGAGTTTGGCCAAATGTGGCAGTGCATACTCAGGGCCTGCCACAGACTGTGGGCCTATAACCAGCAAGTCAGTCCTGCTTTAAGGTTTGGGCATACTCAGAAGGGAGGTGAGGGGAGTGATGCTGTTGTTTTTCCCTGATGGTGTCCCATGTATTGTGCCAGGCAGTAGCTATTGGCTTCTCAAACAGCCCTCATTCCCTTTTCAGGGAGTGGAGGGGAGTGGAGGGGAGGCAAATGCAGTGCATTTGGCCAGAGTGGAGGGGAGGCAAATGCAGTGCATTTGGTTAGAACTGTGACCTCAGTGAATAGACATGGGGGGAAAACATGAGGATTTTTTTCCAGGGACAATGCAATTCCCACACGTAAGAAGCCAGACAGATATGTGACTCAGGTTTTGGGGAACAGTGCCTTAAAAACCTTATTGGACATTAAATTCCTTTTCTAGTGGAATTGTAGCATTGAGATCAAAGGCATTTAGGCTCTTAGAGGACAGAGATTATGCATCCTTTTTTTTCAGAATTAAAGAAGAGCAAAGAACCATTAAAATATCTCATTTGTCTATTATCACCCTAGCATGGTGCCTTGAAGACAGTAGGCATTTTTAAAAGGTTTGTCAGATGAAAATCACAAATCAGTCAACTTGTTTTAATGGAAGTGTGCATGGGCTGTCTCACACATCCTCAGGGATGATGTCTATAGAACACAGAGCTTGGTATTTTGCTTCAGTTAAACTGATCATACTTAATTTCCTGTGTGTTTCTATATTTTTTCCACTTTGAATTGTATTACGTTCATATGAAGGCAAACTCACATACCTTTCTTTAATCTTCTCGCCAGCCAAATAATAAATGCCAGCCCAGCAAAAGCAGTAACCATGACTGCCACTGGAATGAAGACAGGGTTATAGTCGCCGTTCTTGATCGTTGAGAAACTCCTGTTCACTTCTGAAAGAGAGATCAGAAAGAAACAGATCACGAGGCCACAGCACTATGTACTTAGTGCCATCTCGTGACATTAGGCTTTGTTCCTCCCCACGTCTCCCAGTAATAGCCCATTTGATGCCCTTTGATAGATGATGAAACTGGCATGGGAAAGAACACGATGAGCCTACAGTAGAGGCAGAGACAGGACAAATTTTCTAGCCCAATGCCTATAAATTCTTAGTCTCCAGATTTGCAATTCATGGAACTCCCAGAAGAAGTACCTAAAAATCTTGGCAAAAAGTGGTCCTCATTGTATTTATTTCCATGGCTTTGTTCAATAGTTGGGATACTACGACACTGAGAAGACCTAACATGTCTAATAAGACTTCAAGAAAAATAAAAGCCAGTGATCTGAACCAGGTAACATATCAATCATAGGAAACTTTTAGTGCTTTTACTTTGAAACAGCTGTGCAAATATATGCACTTGTTGTTTGCATGCCAAGGACCTACACTAAACTGTCTTTTAAATGATGTGGTCCTACCACATATTTCTACTTCCTTCACAAATAAGTGGATGGATACACCTATATCCCTTGAAAGAGTAAACTAAGTTCATTTGGGAGCTTTTGTTGAAAAACTACCCATATGAAAAAAATCTACGTTCCGATACCATGAATTAAACAAACGTACTTTTGCATATTAGTACAGGGTCTGTGTCCCTTATTCTTGGTGTTACTTTGATGAATTCTTTCAAGGTGCTTCCACTCTCACACCCAAATGTATAATAGAAAAAAGGCTCAAGTTCCCAGATGATCTAAACAGAGGACAACTTATTTATTTACCTGATTTAGCATGGGCACCATGTCGAGTGGAGAGTCAATGGAAATGAGGAAGACAGAGTCCTTCTCATACACAGATTACAGAGGCATCAGCTTAGTGATAATGGAGAAATATCCACTATTTTGGGAATTAGGTGGTCACTGGTGACCGTTGTCGGGACATTTTAATGGACTAACGGAAGTGAGATAGTAGTAGAATAGAAGAATGAATAAGAAATAAGTCAGAGACAGTGCCTTTAGATGTTAAGAGTTAAGACAGGAGTTGAAAATCAGCTGAAGAAAGAAATGGCTACCATTGAAGGAAGACCTAGAACAGCCCAGGATTTTACAGTAAATTAATGTGTACAAATTTATCTCTAGGCCATACACATTTAGCAAAATGAAATTTAAAAGTTTAATCTATCTTTCCCCATTATCTCCCCATCTACCAACTCCATTTTTAAATCTTCAGTATATCAGGGCAAATTTGACATTTTGGACTAGGGCTTGACCAGTTTCCAGATGATCCACAAATAGTTTTCCTGTCCCCGATTAACTCCGTTTCTTCTGAGCATTCGAAGGTGCATGTGGAGGTAAAGCTGAAGTTTCCCAAGGGGTGACTACAGTCCATGTTCCCCAAATCAGGGGCCTCCAAAGGCTCACATTGAATCACTTCAGTGGAAAAGAAAAAAGCAGTATTTCTGAGCAGGGACCCTCCCTTGACCAAAGGTTTTTAGCCAAAGTTGCTTGACTCAACTGTAGAACCACCTGATTGAATCTAGACATTTATAATCTCTAAAAATTAGTTCTGATAATGCTGCTTCCAGGCTTTATTTTCTTGAGAATAATGGAGAATGGTGAGTCAGAGGGGAAGCCAGGAGCACTGACAGTCCTTGGGAGGTGATAAGGAGGGGAGCAGAGGGTAGAGTTGGCTGCTCCAGGTTCTTGCCCCAGTCTTGGTAACTCTCCAGCACTGCTGGAAGTGTGCCATGCTACATGGCCTTGGCCTCAAGAGCTCTCATGTAATACAGTCAGTGAATGCAGAGAATTCCCACCTTTTCACTTGACAAACAGTGTTGAAAAACACCCCAATTCTCTGAAGCAGGTCACTCAACTTTTGTAAAATTCAGCAGGTTGGTCAACTTAGTTTTATGATTCAATATGATTTTGATAATTTTTTGAGAATTAAACTACTTAAAATTAGTGAGTCAGATGCATAGATGTAGAAAATGTAACTAAAACTTCACAGGTTCAGATGCCACAGGTTTTCACCCATATAGGGATAGTCTTCTTGACAGTTAAAAAGAAAAACCCACCATATTTCAAATGAAAAAAAAAAAAGATCAAGAGACTATGTGTTTGTTTTTCACATAGTTGTTATTCCCCTGAGAGTTCACAGAGGAGGAAAAGTAAAAATGATTTTAAGAATAAACCAAATAAAACAATCAAAAGAACCTTCTACTGGGGCTCCTGGGTGGCTCAGGTGGTTAAGCGTCTGACTCTTAATCTCAGCTCATGTCTTGATCTCAGTCAGGGTTGTGAGTTCAAGCCTTATGTTGGGTACACTGGGTGTGGAGCCCACTTAAAAAAAAAAAAAAGAAGAAGAAGAACACCAAAACCCTCAACCCCCCGGGGAAGGAAATTGGTTGGTGTTCAGTAAGATGCCACATAAAAAGGGTTATTGAGAGGACAGAACAACCAACATTTAACTGAGGTTCAGCAAGACTATTTTTGCCAAGACAATGAGAAAACTAAAATAAAAATTACGTTATAATCACATCATGTATTACTGAAATTATGTACATATTGTGAGATGGTTTCAGAGATATTTGGTTGTTTTTTGTTTGTGGTTTTTCTTTTTGATTTGAGCAACAACAATCCCTTTAAAAAATATCACAGTGTGATCTAAGTTAGATTAAATTATGTTCCAAAGAGGACAGAGACTTCTTAGCAAGTCTCTACTGCATTATCTCAGTTTGTAAACCCAAGGCGGGCCATGACAAAACCTCTAGTCTGAAGAGTTACTCACTTTCACAGGTTGGTTCTTGAGATGACCAGGTTCCAAAAGGTCCACAAGTGGTTTCCTCAATCCCAATGAGGTCTGTTCCCTCAGAGCAGTTGAAGGTGCATGTGGAAATAAAGCTGAAGTTCCCTAAGGGGTGACTACAGTCCATGCTCCCCAAATCAGGGACTTCCAAAGGCTCACACTGAATCACTGCAGTAAGAAAAGAAACAGCATTGGCTAGTGTGAAGAGGACCTGATGTCGGGGTTTAAATCCTAGCTCTGCCTTGGCACAAGGTAAATTAACCCTTCTAGTTTCAATCTCTTCATCTATGACAGAGGAATCATGGGCGCCTGGGTGGCTCAGTCGGTTAAGCGTCTGCCTTCAGCTCAGGTCATGATCCCAGGTTCCTGGGATTGAATCCCGCATCGGCCTCCCTGATCAGTGGGGAGTCTGCTTCTCCTTCTCCCTCTGCCTCTCCCCACTCCTCATGCTCTCTCTCTTGCTCACTCTCTCAAATAAATAAATAAAATCTTTTAAAAAAAAGAAACAGGAATCATGATGACTGTGTTAACTTCCTAGAATTGGTATGGGAGTTAAATGATCTAATGTAAGTCAAGGGCTTAAAAGAGAACCTGGCTCAAGATGTCCATTGACAGATGAATGGATAAAGAAGATGTGGCATACACACACACACACACACACACACACACACACACACACACACACACACTAGAATATTATACAGCCATCAAAAGGAATGAAATCTTGCCATTTGCAACGATGTGGATGGAAATGGAGTGTATTATGCTGAGCGAAATAAGTCAATCAGAGAAAGACATGTATCATATGATCTCACTGATATGAGGAATTCTTAATCTCAGGAAACAAACTGAGGGTTGCTGGAGTGGTGGGGGGTGGGAGGGATGGGGTGGCTGGGTGATAGACATTGGGGAGGGTATATGCTATGGTGAGCACTGTGAATTGTGTAAGACTGTTGAATCACAGATCTGTACCTCTGAAACAAATAATACATTATATGTTAAAAAAAAAGAAGATAGCAGGAGGGGAAGAATGAAGGGGGGGAAATTGGAGGGGGAGATGAACCATGAGAAACTATGGACTCTGAGAAACAAACTGAGGGCTCTAGAGGGGAGGGGGGTGGAGGGATGGGTTAGCCTGGTGATGGGTATTAAAGAGGGCACGTTCTGCATGGAGCACTGGGTGTTATACGTAAACAATGAATCATGGAACACTACCTCAAAAACTAATGATGTAATGTATGGTGATTAACATAACATAATAAAAAAAAAAGAGAGAACCTGGCTCATAGGAAGAACTAATTAAACACTAGCTAGTCTTTTTATTATTGTTGGCATTATCTGAGGAGAGGATGTTTAAACCTGCATAGGTTCACATGGAATGACTAGCTCAATTTGGAAATAAGTGTCACATCAGAGCTCCTAGGTATATTAGAGTGCTGGGAGCAGGAGGTGTGGAAAAAGAGTGGGAAAGCTTTAGGCAACATCTCAGCCTTGATTCTGTCTTCACCCTCTCTAGCTCCTACCTCCAGTCCCCTCCAGAAACTATTTCCCTGCTCTGACTTGTGGTATCATAGTAGATCAAATTGAACCTTGGAAATCGTTCTTCACATTTTTAGGCCCTGCCATGCCATTTGAACAACTATTTCAACTCTTGTGTCCTATTGATTATCAAATTTGAGCCATCGTTGTGACCTTACTTTTGAGATTTCAATGAAGAATGGACTTGAAGAACTAGAACATTTTTATATTTTCCATATACAGTACAAGTCCAAATTAACTTACGTTCTCCAATTCAACTCATGCCTGCAAATAAGTGCCTAATATATCCAGGCATAGTCTCAAGCTGACATATGAAATGGTAAATAATACTGATCTCAAGCAGCTGTCAGTCTACCAGGGATTACAGACAAGTACATGGATGACTTCCAACAAATGTGGGATAAACAAGAGAGAAATATGTGCAGCTATTGGAACATGGAATTTGGAGACTTAGCTTGTCTTAGGGTCCAAAGAAAGTTTTCTGAAGAAAATTGGTCCCTGAACTATGTCTTAAAGACAAATAGGTGTGTTAGCCATGTGCAAAATGAGGGAGAAAGCCACGAGCAAGTCAATGAGATACAAAGCATGTGTGAAAAGTGTGGAGAACTACAAGCATTTTAATGTTACTAGAAGGAAAGAGGAGGCAGGAGCTGATGGGAGATGAGATTAGAAAGAAAGGTAGGAGCTAAGGTAAAATGCTGTTATCTTTTTTTCAATTATTTAATGAGTACCTACGATGTATTAAGCATTTCTCTAAGCTTGAGGCATTCAGATTTCATCCTGTAGGACAAATGATAGTTAGAAATTAAAGGGTAGGTATATGTGTGATGTTTGTTTGTTTTTGATTAATCAGCCTGCCTATAGTATGAATAGTATATTTAAGGGGAGCTAATTTAACCTGGTGGAACTCAGCTAAGAAACTAAAGCAATAATCTAGGAAGAATGAGGGCAGTAGTAGCAGAATTGACAAGTAGGAGGAAAATTAGAGAAACAGTAAGGTATAAAAATGAACAGTGTGTTACTTTGCATAAATGTAAGGGGAGGTGGAAGAGTTTCATACCAGAGTACCCATGTAAATGGGGTGCCTCATACTGAGATAAAAATACAAAAAGGAAAGCTGGCTGGGACAATTGATTTTATAATCTTTGGGGCATCGCAAAAGATATACTTAGCATATTTGGAAGAATAAAAAAGAATAAAATGTACAAAAGGGAGTGAAATGGGCATGCCAATGATATAAGAATTAAAAAATAAAATATAAAAATATTAAGGATAAATAAATAATAAAAAATAAACTTCAGAAGTGAAGTGAAAGTATTGGGTAGGAATTGAGTGAAATGAGTTAGACCTATTCCAATTTAAATTTATTTTATTTTATTTTATTTTTATGTTAATCACCATATATTACATCATTAGTTTTGGATGTAGTGTTCCACGATTCATTGTTTGTGCATAACACCCAGTGCTCCACGCAGAACGTGCCCTCTTTAATACCCATCACCAGGCTAACCCATCCCCCCACCCCCCTAAATTTATTTTAGCTTTAATTCTTTATCCTTTATAAACATTGCTGTTCTCTTCTTATAATTTTCTATCCTATGCACCAGATACTTCAACCGTAGTTTTGAAACTCAATCAATGTCAATCAAAGGATTTAATGTTTCTTTCACTAGTGAGTTGACTGGGTCAAAGACTCCTTGACTTTGAGTCTATGTAGTCTTTCCTTTCTGTTTCTACCATCATGACTGTGAATAATTTCAGTCGACTCCTGCTGATTCTCTCCATCTTCTCTTTTTGTTCCTCAATCCATCTTACACATTGCTTCTAGGAATATTGCACCAAATGCAGGTCTTAAGATGCTAAGTGGCCTCCCATTGTCAAATAAAGGCCAGATTCTTTCATTAGGAAGCAAACTCCAGCTTGCCTTGCTTTCCATCAAACCAAATTATGAGCATATATAATTTCCACTAGCTAATTGCAAATCCTTTATGGGCAGAATCAATAATAGATTTGTTTTTGTATCCCCCTAAATACCTAGCCCAAATAAATGTGTTGATTTATTACTATATTTCTCTGACCTATATTTTGTATCATTATGTGAACTTTTTTTTTCAGCCTTGCCCTGTCATAACTTTGAGGATTACATAAAAAAAGCAAGATTACCTAATGGTTAACTCACCCTCCTAACAATAAATGGCAATGTTTCTTTCAAGCTTTAGACTTCTAATGAATCCAACAAGTTGGCTAGATTATGAGTTCCCTAAGAACAGGAATCTACCAAGCTGCCTTCTTTGTGAAATTCAAAAAGACGTGTTAAGAAGTGATTTGAAACTTCATGCTGACTTATGAAATCTTTCAGGAAACGTAACAACATTGTGCAAGCTTATCCTTCTGATCAAAGCTTCTCATTTCTCGGAATGGCTAGTATCATTTTGTCCCAGTCAACATCCACAAGTTACAAGAACCCCTATAACTATATATAGGAAGAAACAAGTGAGGAAGGGGGCTTACCAAATTGGCACTGGGGCCCGTAGTAGCCCACATCACAGTTGCACGTGTAATTATTGATGGTTTCCACACATTCTCCATGGCTGCCACATGACCAGGGCTGACAAGAAGCTTTAAGGGAGAAATAAATTATTTTAACGTGATTACTTCTTAGTACTCATAATCATTTCTTCAGGTATAGAAAACTTTCTGGCTGTGACTATTATAATGAACAGGAAAGGTTTATTTGTACATTTGTAGCTTATTTTGCAATAAAACCATATGCTAGAATTTTTTATTTATGTAATATACTGGCCATATAGCCACAGACATATACATAGGATGAATTTACCAAGGCCAATACTCTATAACACTTTGGGAAACTTAGTGACATACTTCGAAACTCTTGGAATACTTTGTTTTAAATGTTGTAAGTAGGTTAAATGATGACGCATCCCCAACCATTTCTGCAATAGGCTTGACAATCCCTTCCTTTATAGAAAGTACTAGAGAAAGATTAAGTCTGAACTTGTTAAATCAGTAGAAAGCCCAATTTACAAGAGATCAAATTAACTATGTTTCATTGTTGAAATATGACTTGGAAAAACACTGACTGTTTTGGAACTGAAAACAGAAGTTTCCATCCTCCACAGATAATGAAACATGGCAATATTTCATTCTATAGAGTTATGTAAGATTAAGCCAAGGAGGAAACATGAGCATAAATCCCCCTAACTTACAGTGAGGAAATGGGGGTCATGTGAGTCTGAGCTCCTGGCCAGACCCATCTCTCTGCTTCTACTTCCCTGCCTTACTTCTCACATACGCTTACATATTGATGTAAATTGATTTAGAGGTGTGGTTTTGGGGTGTTAGGAGCAGCCTCACATGCCAAAAATGCACAGAAGTGACATGATTTTATTTTTATTTTTTTAGAGGACTGGATTTATTTTAGAATGTACTAGAAACTACTTTCTTCCCTATCATCCCTCTGGGATGAGTCCCATGATTCTCTCCACTTTGGCCACTCCCTACCTGTGTAACAGAGGGCTCTCTTTTGTTTGTAGCAGGAGTCATCATTCCACTTTCCTGCATCTTTGGTCCTCTTGATGTAGATCTCCACACAGTCCTCTTTGGACTTCTTGTTGTTAGGCTCTCCATCTCCCCAGTTCTCCGCTTCTTTGGTAAGAGACTTGTTGTTTCCCACCCAAGTCCATATTCCCCCTACTTTCCGGATTCCTATCCAGTAGTAAGTGTGGCTGAAGGGAAGTGTCCTCTCCAGGTACTCAATTTCCCTCTTGTTTTGTATGGCAACTAAATCTGTGTAATTTTCTTGGCAGTACCTTCTAGCCCTCCCCCAGTTCATGGATTTTTCAGAATAGTGGTAAATCCAGCTGTTGGTTCCATGACGTGCAAGGAAATCTGAAAGACATGAGTGTGAATTATGCAGATTCTCAGTTATAACTGAAAAGAACCTAGAAGTAATCCAGGCTGAGCTTGCCACTTAAAGATGACAAAACCAGGACCACAGAATCAGTCATTTGCAGATTTTAAGTGGAACCTAGAGCTTCGGGTCCTGATCACTTTTCACAGTAATATATAATACTTTTTGCTCATTGCAAATTTGGTAGCTTCCTAGATTTTATTTCATAACCTCATTTTTTCCTCAAAATTTTCCAAGTGAAATTTAACCAATGTATTTTAGAAATTCATATTTCTTTTTCTATTTCTGTATAATATATATCCCTAAAACTTACTGCCCAGTTTTTTATCCTGGGATAATTTCCAAAAAGCCAACATTTATGTTTCTGTGGGAGAAGTAATATAAGGACAGGAATAACAACATACTTTTAAGTATTCTCTTTCATATCAAAAAGGTAATCTTTTACCACAAGAAGAGCTGCTTCTGGGAAAGCCTCAATACGTAGCTCAAGCCTTATATATCTAACTATATTTTTTAAAAAGAATAATTTACAAAACCAAATGCTGCAGGATTATGAAATTGATTTAGATTGTGTTCTGTGCACAAAATACTCAGCTGATGGTATTTAATAATCATATGGGCTCTTCAAATAGGAGGGCTTTGACAAAACTAAAACAAACACATAATTATGCAATGACCTCATGGTATCACATGCCATTCTAAGCA
This sequence comes from Zalophus californianus, assembly GCF_009762305.2. Lineage (NCBI taxonomy): Eukaryota > Metazoa > Chordata > Mammalia > Carnivora > Otariidae > Zalophus > Zalophus californianus. The sequence continues at coordinate 56,918,447 of NC_045604.1, read as the reverse complement.
TGGTATGATCTATGTGAAATGCTGTTCTATCATTATGGTAAACGTTTTCATGGTCATCAATATTTATTGAGTTTTCACTGTGTAGGGCAAAAACCATGGAGAAATACCAAAGAAAACATAGATCCAATTTTTACAGTCTCTTAAGGAGCCCAAACAAGGAATAACAGATACAAAGAAAACATAATTAATCTTGATCCAATTAAACATATCAGAAGTGGACAGAGAACTGAGAAACAGATATGATTAATGAGTAAAGAATGTAACTCTGGAACAGAGTTTTGAAGGAACATTCTACCAGAATATAAGTCCTAAGAGAGAAGAAACCGTTTGGTTCAGTGCTGTATCCTCAGTGCCTAGGACAGTGCCTGGCACATTATAGGAACTTGGAAAACACTTGCTGAATGAAAAGAGCACTAGCTTTGCAGGTGACATGAGGCAGACATGGCATAAGGAATGTGTCAGGGGCAGAGGAAAGCACATTTGCTTGGCCAGAGCTCAAAATCTAAGCTAGGGGCCAAGAAGCATTAGCTTACTTAGGAAGGGTAAAGAAGGTTTCAAAACAACTTCTGGAGAGTCTTCAAGAATCAGACATAAAACTTATCACACTAATGGGAGAAGAACAAAATATATATATATATATAAAGGGCACACTGTAATTGTCAAAATGACATTGACATGCACTAAATTATTGAAAAAAAAAAAAAAGAAAGTACAGAGCACCTGGCTGGCTGAGTTGGAAGAGCATGTGACTCTTGATCTTGGGCTTGTGAGTTCAAGTCCCATGTTGGGTATAGAGATTACTTGAAAATAAAATCTTTTTAAAAAAAATAAAAGTACCCTGCTAAATATTTGGTATGGATTGTAAAGTTCTCATCAGATTTTCCTTAATTGACTTTATTTCTTCATAATTAAGACTTTTGTGGGATTATCAGGATCTGGACCATGTCACAAGGGTGTGGCAGGCTTAGGAGGTTTCTGGGGGAAGTATTAAAAGTAACAGAAGCAAAGGACATTCATAGAAAGGATAGAACTAACAACTATCTAATATTCTTCCCTGTGACTACATGCACCCAGTGGATATTTAAGAAAAATAAGCATAAGTTAAAAAGGGCTTAGCAATATACAAATACCATAACGTACCACAACATAGCACTGTCCAGACCCACAACTTGAAGATATTCCATGAGCCCCTCTGAAAGCTCTGACATTTCCATGGAAATATCTGCAAAGAAAATAGAAAATTATAGTTGGATTTATATTTTAAATCACAATTTTTACAGCACTTTGAGGAGGTGGCTGCAACTTTCTTAAAGTTCAAAATAAAATACATATGCTCACTAACCCTGTCTGAAGGAAGAGGTTTCTTAGATGTACATGAAAAAAAGTAGTATTAAATTTGCTTCAAAACTGATAGAGTTGTTTCTTTTCCTTTTCACGTTTTAGCCTTAGATTGCTGATTATTACTACTCTGATTTTTTTCTACATTTCAATAATTTTTTGTACTTCCTTTCCGCTGAGCTGTTAGATGAAACTATTTGATATTTAATACGTATATTTTTAAGGTGTTCTTTGATGCTTAATGAACTATTGAGGTCTGAGATTTAAATGTTAAAATCTTACACTGGATTACAATGCTCGATGCTTCAAACACTTAAAAGTATTAGATAGCCAGACACCAATAAAGAAAAGCAGTTCATTTCTTTTTCAATTAAAAAATACATTTTGCAGAATCCAGACCACAAGTTCTCTGAACACCTCAAAACCATATTTTCTGAAGTGTATCACCTCTCAGGTAGCCCCAATGTTTACCTGCAAAAGTGCTCATTTCAACAAGATAGTACTTCCTCAAGAACCTCACCAGAGACAAATCAATGAAGAGAAATTATCACATCTGAGAAGAAAGATTCTAGAAGCACCTTTTAGACTCAGCATTTTTAATTCTTGGCTTTGTTAAAACCAAAAATGAAGTGTGTTGTTTCTTGTCCTTTGTCACCTGTCTTTGCAATCTCAAGAGGTTCTATCTGAGCGTCTGGAAATCTTTGAGGCTGAAAAGCTCACCATGGCTTTATTTGTCCTTCTTTAGCTCTTCTGGACTTCAGCCTCTCAACTCAGCACCAGGGTGTCTGGGTCCTTGCCCACAGCTGGGTGCACTGTGCTTCAGGAGGCTGCGTGGAGTGCCACCAGAAAGGCTTGCTTTTTTTTCATTTCTCAGACTGAGTTTCACATCCTCCTCCCCTCCCCCCAACTTTCCCCACACCTTCTCACTCCTCTTTCCCCACCCCTTTCCTAATCTGCCTTCTGTCACCACCCTGAGAAAAGAAGAGCTGCTGACCAGGGGCATTGTTGCTAGATTCTCTCCTCCTTCCCTCCTTCCTTCCTTCCTTCCCTCCTGTCTTCTCCTCCTTCTCCCTCTCTCTGCCTCCCTCTTTCCCCTCCACCCCCATCTCTCTCTCTCTTTCCCTCCTTTCTTTTTGGATAAACCCTGTGCTACCTCTTGGCTATCCTTGGTAGTGGGCCCCAGATGACTGCAAACACCACAGGATCAGAACACCAATTCCTGATGCCTGTCAAGCTTCAGTAGACAGTTCCTGCTCCCTCTGTCCTTGCTCGCCCCTTAGTGGAGGTCCCTGGTAATGGCATCTCCTAGAATTGAGCCCTAAAGAGAGCAAAGCCCAGGGGAGGTTTTTGCCTTGGGGAGTTTGCGGGCCTAGAGTACTTTTGCATTTCTAGAGTGTAAAATGTGAAGAAAATGGACTGCATATGAAATTAGGATCTACATGATGGAGGGCAGTGGAAAGGAAGAGTGATGTAGTTTTTAGAAGATGAGTAATCTTCTAAAACCACATTTGTAGTTTTTAGAAGATGAGTAGTAACAGTAATAGCTGGAGAGCTCGACCAACAGTGCACACGGATCACCTCATTGAATCTTCATGAAGGTTAAGTACTACTATTCCCCAGCAGGCACTATCATCATCCCCATTTTAAAAGAGTCTCAGAAAGCTTAAGAAAGTTGTATTTAGTCACAAAGCTAGTAAGAAACACAGTTGGGGTTTTGAACCCAGGCCAGTCAGTTCTGAAGCCCGTGCTCTTGATGATTAGGCAGCACATCTTCCGCCAGGAGTTTGGAATGACAAGTTGATGTGCGGACAAACCTGGAGCCAAAGGAGCCCGGCAAAGTGCCGATGTTCTTACTATCATACCCCGAAGGAATATCTAGACTTGTATTTCTGAGTCTTCTCCTTCAATTCTCACTTGACCCTTGTCTAATCAGGCTTTCAATCACACCAATTCCCTGAGACTGCTCCCACCAAGGTCCTCCGTCCTCATGTTATTCGACCAATCAGCCCCTGGCTCTCCTCCTACTTCAAGGACTGTTCCTTCTCTGTTTCATTTGTTGGTCCGCCCTCATCTCTCCACTCTGCAAACCTTCAGAGTGCTCCAGGGCTCACCACTGTTTTTTTTCTTTTCCACCCTCACTGACTTGGTGATGCAAGCCAGCCTCTTCACCTTGAAGAGCATCTAAATGTTTGATGACTCCCGAATTTGTATTTCCAGCAAGGGCTGTTCCCAGCCAAATGCCTACCTGATATCTCCATTTAGTTGTTTTAAAAGCTTCTCAAATTTTACATGTGTCAAACCGAACTTCTGAATTCCTCTTCCCAAGCCTCTTGACATCTCAGTAAATTATAACTCTATTCTTTAAGTTCCTTAAGCCAAAGCTTTTGGAGTTAATTGAGATTCCCCTCTTCTTCTGACAAATTATATCTAATAGGTCAGCAAATTTTGTTGGCCTTGCTATCAAAATATCCAATCACTTCCATTCTATTATGCATCCAAACCACCATCATCTCTCACCTCTATTATTGCAGAAGTCCCCCCATCTAGCCTCCACGTTTCTACCCTCTTCTTTTTATGGCCTATTTTCAACAAAACAATTTAAATGATTCAGTTAAAATGTGTATCAGTCAGGGTCCCAGCCAGAAACAGAATTCAACCCAGATGAGTGAATTCTTCACCCATTGAAGAGTCTTTACTAGAGGGACCACTTACATAGATTGGGCAAGGCTAAGAAAACAAACAAGAGAGGATAAGGCCTCCAGAGTCTGGCAGTAGCAGGATGCAGCTGTACCTCTGGGACTGAAGATTCAAAGGAGGAGATGGTGTTAACAGAATCCAGTGAGAATTGCAACTTTAAAGGAGAAGCCACCCATCAGGAGCTATAGTGGAGAAGAAATACAGCTGCTTCTAGAAAGAACACCTGTGCAGGGAAAGGTTGGGTAAGACATATCCTGACCACTCTCTCTTCTTGCTCTTTGATCTCCTGTATGAGCCTCTTATTAGTCAAACCAATCAGACACCAGCCCACCAGTGATGCAGTCTGCAGGGCTCAGCCTCTGGACACAGGGCAGGGAGACCTGAGAATAGATGGGTAGTGAGGGAGGGTGGCAGAGGGGAAGAAAATAACCAGCAAGAAAGAACACATGTCAGACCCTCCAGTGGCTTCTCATCCCACCCAAAGTAAAATCTAAAGTCCTTATATTGGCTCACAAAATCTTACATGGTCAGGCACCTGCTTCCTAATCATTTTTGTCCTCTGAGATTTCCATTCTTTTTTGTAAGCTCAGTTATTCATTTAAATTTCACCTAGAAATTTAAAATATTATAGCAGAAGAGTTTTCAGAATATTAATCCTCTATATTTTCAGAAGCAGAAGGTGTAGCATTCAATAAATGCCAATTGAATAAGTGGATAAAAAAACCCCTTTTTGGTCATAAACTGCAAATGTCCCTTTCTTTTTTAAAGAAAGACTTTATCTCCTTTTTTTTTTTTTTAGTCTCATTATTTTGTTGGATATCTTTGTTGTTCTACTGGTTTGTTGGACATTCTTATTCTTTGAAAACCAAGATCCAGGGTTTTCTTTAGAAAGCTGGTTTAGGTCATCAGGCATCCAGCCAAAACTACATTCAAGCTCTAGACTTGCACCATGTCTACAGGGTACACCAACATTTCAGGCCCTTGTCCAAGAGAAGGAAAGACCTCGGGTCCACCAAAGTTGGGTTTTGGGAGGGTGGGGGTAGTTATTTAGTGACATTGTCAGATAGACACTCAATTTATTCACCTTTCTATACATTTTAAATTCTGGCCTTATATCAAGTTAGATTTCTAAAGGACTCAGACCACATCAACTTAGCCCCTCACTAAGTTCCCCTCACTGAGTCCATCAATGCTGTGTTTTTTTGGCTTTTATCAAAGCATTTTTCATATGGATGTTTTTGAGTCATACGGATGGATTTTGTGTTTGTTAAAAACACTTTTCTTGAAGGTACAGTGAGAAATTTGGTTTAAATTTAGTGCACATTCATCTATACCATGGAATATGATTCAGCCATGAAAAGGAATGAAGTACTGATACATGATATAGTGTGGATGTACCTTGAATGCATTAGGCTTAGTGAAAGACGCCAGACAGAAAAGGCCAGATATTGTGTGATCCCATTTATATGAAATATCTAGAATAGGCAAATCCACAGAGACAGAAAGCAAACTGATGTTTGCCAGGGGCTATGGGGAGAGAGGAATAGGGACTGACTGTTTAATGGGTATAGGGTTTTCTTTTGATGAGAATATTTTTAACTAGATAGAGATGGTGATTGCACAACACTAGGAATGTACTAAATATCACTCTGAATTGTACACTTTAAAGTGGTTGCTTTTATGTTATATAAACTTTACCTCAATAATAATAATTTTAAAAATAGTGCACATTCAATCTAAAGAGAAGATTTGGGGTAGGCAAGGTCATGGGACATGTTAGCAGCCACTTGAAAGGTTTTTGGGAGAAGAGTGGTTATTTGGCTATTCTGTGGTACCCAAAGGGCAGAACTAGAATGAGTAGGTGAGCATTATAAACCATCGCAAAACCCCAGAGAGACTGAAACCATTGCTGGAGAACTATTTGGGTCATTGAGTACCATTGACAGAAGAAGCCTTCCCTTGTGCCTATCCCCCATCACAGATGACTGCAAGGCTTACTTGTTCATTGCTGCCAACCAAAGCTGTGTTCACAGCAGTTTCCAACATAAGTTTATCATGGGTAGAAGGAATGTGCAGTCTCACACAACAACCAGTAACCCCACAGCCAGGGTGCCCAGTTCTCCAATAACATGCTTCTCCTCCATTCACCTTCTCCCCTAGACACAGCCTCAACTTTGACATCACCCCAAACTGTGCCAACTTCAAAATCACATACTCCAGCATCCCCCCCTTTAATCACAGTCACCTATTCTAGTAGATCTAGTGCTCCAGTATCTCACTGCAGCACTTGTCAATCGTACCTCACCGAACCTCCAGGCCATTAACTAGTTCCTTTATTTCATCTTTACTTCCATTCTGTTCTGTACTATTGTCAAACCTATCTCGTCTCCACAACTGGATTTCAAACCTTGCCTTCTGAGACAACTCATTCCACTTGAGAAAATTGGTCCTGTTCCTTATCATGAGCCTATCTGCGTTTGTTTGTCCACATATTCATTCATTCATTCAAAAAATATTTGTTAAGTATCTATGGTATATCAGGAATATGCTACATTCTAGGAACAGAGCAATGAACAAGGTAAATTACTTCTACCCTTAAGGAACTTAGAATCTAGTAGAAAAGACAGGTATTAAGCAATTACACAATAATTAGTTACTTAGGATTAAAGGAAGGAAGAAAAATATGGGTTGTGAGAGCACTAAAGAGGTGACTTAATCTAAGGAGTCAATTGCCATGAAGGGACATTTGAGCAAAGAACATGAAACCTGAGTAGGAGTCAAGCAGGCAAAGAATGGGGGACTCCTTGATGAGGACGGTGGGTAACTCCAGTTGAAAGAAGCCGATGTGTTCAAAGGCGTCAAAGTGGGCAGACACAGCTCTTCATTGTGGATGGAGTGCAATGCCTGAAGGGGCATGGCGTGAAATGAGGATGGGAGACAGGCAAGACTAGATTTTGTGTGACTTGTGGGCTGTGTCACAGTCCCTCCCAACAGTAGACTGAGAGCCTGGAGACTCCGGGGATTTTATCATTTTATCCAGGGGTTGTGATAAGGATCTGTTCTGAGGCTGTCGGTGAGAGCACAGCTGGTTAAGGGTTATTACAAGAACTATTGATAGGAAGGATTTGACACCATTGGGAGAGTAAGGAGAAGAACAAAATCCCCTTGATTATAGCCAAAACTCTCTTGTGGTGTTGGTTGAACCATCTTATGAGTATACCAAAACTACTGGACTGTACACTTAAGAAGGGTGAATTTTATGGAATGTGAATTTTATCTAAATAAAATAGAACTTTTAAGAAAGAACCTACACACAGAACTAAATATAAACATGTTTATTATCAAACTTTGTATTGCCATGTCAAATACAAAATGGGTATGGCATAAGCTTAAATAAATACATACTTTAAAAACTATAAAATATTTTAAATCATAATTTAAAATACTTTACTAAACCCAAACACAGACCACATTTACATTTCATACAGCTATTTCCATTGCAGTATATAAATATTTATATTTACAACATTTGAACAGTTTCAGAGAAAATAATAATCCATTCCATAGGTAGCCTGCTCGCAATAGTTGTTTATTTCTCTCTCCCTTATTTCCCAGAGTTCTTTGCTCTGTCAAAATCTCTGAACTTCTGACCCTTAGCATTCCTCCCTGTTTGCTTTTGGCTTTGTCTTGGCCAACATACAGCCAGCACTTGTCCGAAACTTTGCTTTTTCAACACATCCTAAATTAGTGAAAGCGTGGGAGAGTTTTGATTCTCATGTCATTTGCAAGATGGAGTGAGAAGCTCTGGTGATGGACAGGCCAAGAATTTCTCACTGCCAATGATCAACTGATAACTGGAGATTCCTTAGTAATTTTAACCTCCTATATTTATAAATAAATTTAAATATGCACTCATCCAGACCTTCCTTTCTTCATGAACACCCTAACAAACAGAATAACGCAATTAGGGAATAAATATTAAAAGTCTCCACTTGAAAAAAAATCCACTGGACAAATCCTTTACATGGTGAGTTCCTACCATAAATTTAAAATCTTACGTAGTATGCAAGAATTATATGTTGATGCATCGCATCTGACAACATCTTTGTAGGGATGCAAAGCACATCCATATTTCTACATTTTTTTCAACAAAGATATTCATAAAAGTGTACCTTCATTTGTATGCATTTACACTTTTTTTCAAATCAGAACACTTGGCCTCATGGAAGTTTTTCATCATGGAAAACCACGTACCTCTGAAAACAGAGATGACAGTGTACAAGTGTATGCCATTCAGGTTCTACTCTCCTGATACTACTTATGTTTTTACTTATTTTTTTTAAAGTAGGCTCCATGCCCAGCATGGAGCCCAATGCGAGCTTGAACTCATGACCCTGAGACCAAGACCTGAGCTGAGAACGAGAGGCAGAAACTTAACAGACTGAGCCACGCAGGAGCCCCACTACTCATGTTTTTAAAAGCAACTATAGTAAAACATTCACAAATTTATACTGGTTAACATTATACATCTCTGGGGGGACAAATTTACTACAGACATAACATCATGTTTGTTAATAAACAAAGATCTAGGTTAAGTAACTTTTACCCTAACATAGTCTTAACATGCACATATTTTAAAGTCCCTACAACACTTGTATTGAATTAAGAATTAGGGAAGATTGTACTTTAGTCAATGCAAATAAAAGAATACAATCTTTAAGAGCACTTTATAAAGCACTGAGTCCCACAGGGATAAAAGTGATTAAGACTGTGCTTAGTAATCCTCACACAGAGTATTAAGTAGGATTTCCCCATGCACAAGCCCGTGGGCATTAAAAAATTATCATTTTTTGCACTTTGGTAATAGAATATCTTTGGCCAAGTTGTTTTCCCTAAACTCCTGAGAATTATTCGTCCCCATGACAGCAACCATGTAATCAGTAGTTGAGACACAGTGAGGGGCAAAAGAAAGAAACAATACCAAAAATACTGTGTTTCTCCACTGAGATCTCATAGTGAGCAGGGGAGAGAGTTAGAACAGGAATTCTAAGATTCCAGAGCCTGAGTCTCTTCACTTTTGTCCAGAAGAGAATATGCTTTTCCTCCATCATCCAGCACTTTCCAGAAGCTGAGAACAGGAAAGAGAAAGCTGAGTCTTGCTGGTGGCAGTCTGGCCTCACCCACTAGAGTGTGGACCGTTGAAGTCCTCATGGGTGCCATGCTCCCAGCTGTAAAAGCAATGGATGTGGGAGCTGGAAAGCACCAGAGAGCAGAGGAGCCCTTTCTGTCTCTGCCATCATCAGGGCATTTCTCTAGTTCCCTGGAGGTACCTGTGTTCCTGCAAACAAAGAATGCATGCCATCAGGACACTTAATATTCTGCATTAATAGCAACAACAAAATTCACCTTCTAGCACAGACCACTGTGTTCACTGTCACTGGAGAGTCCAAGTATGAACAGCAAAATCCTATTCAGTTAGGGCAGTGAAAATATTCTGTATGATACTGGAATGGTGGATACATGTCATTATACACTTGTCAAATCCCATAGAATATACAAAACCAAGAGGGAACTCTAATGTAAACTGTGGACTTTAGTTAATAATAATGGATTTGTATTGGCCCATCAATTGTAACAAAATGCCACACTAACACAAGTTGTTAATAACAGAGGACTTTGGAGGTTCGGGGGTATGTTAGAATTCTAGTTATATAGCAACAGTCCATATCTCATACAATTCCTAGTTTAGAACAATTTCTAGAAGATAGTAAGTGCCCCATAAGGGTTAACAATCAGCATTATTATTATTAACTTTCAAAAGTGAAATGACTCTATAAAGGCCAAATTTGTTTTTTTCCTCTCCTTCTACAAAGAAATGAAACAAACTTCCATAAAACACCATGAAGGTGGTGATTCTCCCCTAAGAAACCGGCAGGTTTGGAGGGCTCAAGGAGCAACAGAACATGAAGAAAGGATACGTTCTTTCAAAATCATATGTGATTTCAAGTCTTACCTGATTCCTTTTGACTTAAAATGACTACAAAGGCATGTGGAAGGATCCGTCTGATTGAAGGCTTTGGCAGCTGCTGCGGAATACATGAGAACACTAAATTAAGCCCTGTTTTCCAACATAAACAGAGAAAAATGTGTAGACTATTCAATGGCATGCTTTGGACAAGAGTGCAACTTACCTGGCAGGAACAAATTTCTTTGCTGCAAGAAAAAGAAAACCATTAATTTGGACTAAAGGACTTTTAAGGAGATATCACATTCAGAAACACTATGGTTCTATTCACCAGGGACTGCAAACTCCACGCCTTCAGGGTCCCTGTGATAAGCCCAGTGCAAACACAGCTTGGTGCCAAGGGGGTGACAATGCAAAGCACACACTCATCCTAAGGGCCTAGCAGTTTCCTAATGCTAGCAACAGCTACAGGCTCAGTGTGCAGAGTTCATCTGTCAGTTTTTCATGAGAAATCCCAAATCTAGATTTTATGTGAGATTTCCCATTTTATAAATGTCAGAACTTAATTTAAAAAAATGTTAACTATTCCATAAGCCAAACAAACCCTGAGTGTGGCTAAATGTGTTTGCAGGGTCCCCAGGAGATACTCCCACATTTAAGCCTGTATTCCCAATAAATGTTTTGGAAACGTTTTCGCCATTTCCTGGGAGCACAACCCTATAGCTTCACTGCACAACTCTCAGGGGGGCCACAGAATTCCCTGTGAATGGCATCCCTTGGAGCTGTCCACTGTTAAATAACATGTATATTTCCTAAAACTCTTCCACTTTGAGTTGTACTACATGCTCTTTCTCTAAGACCATGGCTCAATTATACTATTCATTAGTGTTTCTCTAGTAACTCAAGTCTAATTACTAATGTGCAAGAGAGAACATGACTCATCAATGAGAAAAAGAAATACATTTTTCAAGAACATTTTTGGAGTATGCTCCCAAGCTCCCTTACCTCTCTTGCGTAGGCGTTTCAGGAGCCAGAGGAGAAATGAGGCTGATGTCAAGAGGGAGGTCACAGCAGCGGTGAGTCCGATTGCCAGGGGAGCATTGGACTCAGTGGGAGCTAGGGAGACAGAGAGGCAAGAACTGTCATGAGAAGAAACTGAATTTAAAGTCTTTCTGTTCTGTCCATTTGCCCTTTCCTTTGCACACTGATGAGCCGTCTACTTCAATGCATATGGAGGAGACATGGTAAGGACTAAAGGCTTCTGAGATGGGCCCAAACCACCTGTGGCAGCTTGTCTCCTGCCACTGCCAAGAGACCTCTAACGTGCCAAGCTCTTCACAGAACCCACTGCACCTTGGTCAAGACCACGTGTGCTCTCTCCATTATTTGTCTTCCTTTTCCCTACTTTGACCTCTAGCTCTCCTTTTCCACTTGTCAGAATTCTACCCATTCCATCCACCTGTCACCTCTTCTGTTTCCTATCACCATAAAATTAAATATTCACCAGCTTCTCAACCTTGGGAACCTTCCTAGTGTGAACATAATGAATGGTTCATTACTTTCCCCTTCTTCTGTCTAGCCCCCCCAGAGAGCCAGCACCAATTAGTGCTTCACCTTCACAGGTAGGCGGCATCCCAGACCAGTGTCCTGTGGCATCACATGTCAGAGCTGCAGACCCATTGAGTGTCCATCCTTCAGGACATGCAAACGCACACACAGCGCCAAACACGGGCTCCCCGCTGCAGCTCACGTTCATCTTTCCAGAAACTGCCAGACTTGAACATTGTACCACTGCAAATGATGGACACATGGGTGGAGGTTAACAAAAGTCTCCTGGAAAATGTCTAAAACTGGCTGAAAAGTCATAATAAATGTAACTTATAAGCACTACTTAGTTTTCAGCATGTAGGAAATTAGGATCACACCCATTAGGGCAATCTAGCTTCAGACATGTATGAAATATTTGACCTTACCCCTTAAAGTCTAAATTCAATCCTACCTTGGCAGGATGGGACCTCCTGTGTCCACTGTCCCTGAGATGTGCACTCAAGCTGAGCTGACCCATGTAATTCAAAGCCTTCTTCACAGCTGAAAGCACAGGAGGACCTGTAGCTGAACTCTCCAGTAGAGGAATGGGCACACCTCACAGAGCCACGCTGGAGCTGATGGACAGCATCACATTTCACAGCTGAAAGATACGAGTAAGCACATTAGAAGTCTGTATCAGGAAGCAACAGTTTTCTCACGTCATCAAACCCCTAGCTCTTCAATTGTTTTTATCTTAAAAACAAAAACTGTACCTTCACATGTGGGCTCCTCACTGTCCCATTCACCTGTGGGACCACACTGGAGTTTTTTGGATCCCTTCAACACAAATCCCTTCTCACAGAAGAACTCACAGCTGGACCCACTTTGGAAACTTCCAGAAGCACTAGGAAGACAACTCATGTAGCCTTTCTCTGGGGTGGACAAGGCTTTACACTGAAAAGCTGAGATACCAAAATGATGGTCAGAAAATATTGCAGTGGAACTGGAGAGTGCTTAGCATTTGATGAATGAACTCATTCATTTTGGACAAAGCAATGCTCAGCGATCTCAAGGCTCTTCATTACTCCCTGGACAACTGGGAAGATGACAGTGTTTTCTTTGAATGCCAATCCCTTCATTGACAATGGCACTCAGTAAAGGATAGCCTTTAATAGAACCAGTGGTTCCTGAGCACTGTTCTGACATTTAAAAGAAGTTACAGTTAAGAGAAAGATTTTATGTAGTCAGAGAGCAAATTATGGGTCCCGGATGCTAACAGATGATGCCAGAACACAAAAGGAAGGTAAGAAGGCAGCACAAAAAATGTGCCTGCTTTGAGGTGCCTGGGTGGCTCAGTTGGTTAAGTGACTGCCTTCGGCTCAGGTCATGATCCTGGAGTCTCGGGATCGAGTCCCACATCTGGCTCCCTCCTCGGCAGGGAGTCTGCTTCTCCTTCTGACCCTCCCCGCTATCATGCTCTCATTCTCTCTCTCTCTCTCTCTCTCTCTCATTCTCTCTAATAAATAAAATCTTTTAAAAAAATAAAAATTAAAAATGTGTCTGCTTTGCAGTTTGGTTTTGGTCTTGTGGCTTCTTACCACTGGAAATCATTCTGTGCTATATTTGGCGACAGAAATACCAGGACATGATAATGCAAACTGCTTGTTTTCAACATCATTGCTCTTGCTTTAAAGTGAATTAAATTTTAGTGCTTATGTAGGTATTAAGGGTGTCTTTACACATGACACCACACTTGGCACATTCTCGTCACTGCTAATTATGAGCAGTTTCAGAAGAAAAGCATTAGAAGAGTTTTAAAATCAAGTCATGTTCAAATATTTGCAAATGATATATCAGATAAAGGGCTAGTATCCAAAATCTATAAAGAACTTATCAAACTCAACACCCAAAGAACAAATAATCCAATCCAGAAATGGGCAGAAGACATGAACAGACATTTTTCCAAAGAAGACATCCAAATGGCCAACAGACACATGAAAAAGTGCTCAACATCGCTCGGCATCAGGGAAATCCAAATCAAAACCTCCATGAGATACCACCTCACACCAGTCAGAATGGCTAAAATTAACAAGTCAGGAAACGACAGATGTTGGTGGGGATGTGGAGAAAGGGGAACCCTCCTACACTGTTGGTGGGAACGCAAGCTGGTGCAATCCCTCTGGAAAACAGTATGGAGGTTCCTCAAACAGTTGAAAATAGAGCTACCCTACAATCCAGCAATTGCACTACTGGGTATTTACCACAAAGATACAAATGTAGGGATCCGAAGGGGTACGTGCACCCCAATGTTTATAGCAGCAATGTCCACAATAGCCAAACTGTGGAAAGAGCCAAGATGTCCATCGACAGATGAATGGATAAAGAAGAGGTGGTAAATATACACAATGGAATATTATGCAGCCATCAAAAGGAATGAGATCTTGCCATTTGCAATGACGTGGATGGAACTGGAGGGTGTTATGCTGAGAGAAATAAGTCAATCAGAGAAGGACCTGTATCATATGACCTCACTGATATGAGGAATTCTGAATCTCAGGAAACAAACTGAGGGTTGCTGGAGTGGTGGGGGGTGGGAGGGATGGGGTGGCTGTGTGATAGACAATTGGGGAGGGTATGTGCTATGGTGAGCGCTGTGAATTGTGCAAGACTGTTGAGTCGCCGATCTGTACTTCTGCGACAAATAATGCAACATATGTTAAGAAAAAAGAAAAGGAAGAAAATAGCAGGAGGGGAAGAATGAGGGGGAGTAAGTCAGAGGGGGAGACGAATCATGAGAGACGATGGACTCTGAAAAACAAACTGAGGGTTCTAGAGGGGAGGAGGGTGGGGGGATGGGTTAGCCTGGTGATGAGTATTCAAGGGGGCACGTTCTGCATGGAGCACTGGGTGTTATGCACAAACAATGAATCATGGAACACTACATCAAAAACTAATGATGTAATATATGGTGGTTAACATAACAATAAAAAAATCAAGTCATGTTCTCACAGTCCTACCTTCAAATGTTCTCATGTGATTTCCCCTTAGATTAAGGGGTCTGCCTACTCCATGCCAATGCCTACAAAGCCACATTCACACAGCACAAGAAACCGGCAAACATCCACTCTTAGTACATACAATCCTTTCCCTGGATAAGCATTGGTTCTTTTATATGAAACTCAAAAACATAAGATGAACATTGCCCATCACATCTGATTACTCTAGTTAAAGTAAGCATCCAGTTTCATTTTAACTGCCCAAGTCTGAAGATTGCTGCCCTTTAAGGAAGGGGGTATGTAAAGGAGAAGTTCTTGGGCTTACCTTCACAAACTGGGACTTGCTGATTCCATTTCCCTTGTGCTGTGCATTCAAGTTGGGTTGGCCCCTGCACCAGGAAGCCTTCCTCGCATGTGAAATTGCAGGAGGACCCGAAGGTGAACTCGCCAGCTGGGGAGTGGCTGCAGCTCACAGACCCATTCTGAGGATGGTCAATGGCCTCACATGTCACAGCTGTAACATAGACACCCACGTACATTAGCAGGTCTGGCCTGACCATTTCAAGTACAGGTTGAGAAAAAGAACGTTTACAGTAAATCTTGACATGGAGCAACTCTACCTTTACATGTTGGCTTCTTGTTGTCCCAATTCCCAGATGAGGTACACTGGAGGCGCTTGGGTCCCATTAGTTTAAATCCTTCTTCACACTCAAAGGCACAAGATGTGTTCCATGGGAAGTTTCCAGAGCTTTCAAGACAGTCCATAGTGCCATTGGCAGGCTTTGTCAAAGCATTGCACTCAACCACTGGGGATTTGAAAGAATACCATGAATTTTACAGAAGAATGATATGTTCACTTCCTAGTGAGTTGAAATTTATAAGAGGGCAAGGAAGCAGCTTTCAAACAGTAAATCCCAAAGTCCTAAGTTAATTTGAGGGGACATGCACATACACTATAAAGTTTTTATGCTTTTTTATTAATACTTTCATCTTCTCTGATTGATTTATACTTTGACCATGCTGAGTGGTCTCTGATCTATGTTATCATATCTCTCATCATGCCTCTGATCTACTTTACAGAAGGCAAAAACAAAGAAGAAAAACAGCTTCTCGATCAGGATTTATGACTAGTTGTGAAAACAAAAATACTGACATACACAAGACATTCATTTATGTCAGCCCAGCAGGACCTGGAGGCAAAAAGTCTTCATCTCCAGCCTAGAAAGATAAGCCTGAGAGAGAAAAAGAGCTGTTGGGACTGCTTGACTCCCATGGTCTTACGTATCTACTGCATCAAGAAAGGCCAAGCAGGAGAAGTCATGAAGATTTCTTGAGTGTGGTGCCAGCACTATGGGCACTCTCTTACACATCACCAGAGCCTCAGAAGCACCCATCTCAAACACAGTGGTTTTTCTAAAAACCTCTCTCAAATCAAGCAGGCACCCTACTGACCACACATATTGGCTGGGAGAAGAAGTCTTATTAAGAACAACAAAAAGAACTTTCCCTAGAGTTTCGAAAGTGCTATAAGTTGGATAAAAAAAAAAAAAAACAAGGACACGAGGGATGAGTCAGAGAGTGTTGTGTGCATTCGGAGAGAGATTTACCATTGCAGGCTGGAAGAGGAGTGCTCCAGTCCCCTGTGGAAGTACACCACGTGGTCTCTGTGCTGCTTGGGAGGTAACCCTTTTCACAGCTGATGGAGCAGGAAGAATTGTAGCTGAAGTGCCCCAGAGGGTGAGTGCAAACCAGGCTTCCGTGCCCAGGGTCTTCCTGTGCTCGACAGGTCACAACTGAAAGGAGAAACCACATCAGATCCTCTTTCACCTAGCATAAAGTGAGAAAGCCCTGGGGGTAAATCTGGGATTTGAAGCCAGGGCTCTTAAGCACCACATGACACTACATGCCCTGGGGAAGGGAGGACATGCACACCTGACACCCAAGCCAGCTGGGACATGGGAAGGTGCTACCAACTCAAGTGAAGGAGCAGGTGAGACGGGGACCTACCTTGCTCACACCTGAGTCCACTGAAGCCGGGGTAGCACTCACAGGTGTAGCTGTTGACGGTCTCCACACACTCACCATGGCCGCTGCAGGATGTAGGGGTACAGGCAGCTGCAGAAAACACAATGAGGAAGAGGATCGTCATTGTGCTTATAATGCGTTCCTTTGGGTTGAGGATCAACAGTGTGTGACAGAGATGTCACCATTTATAGGGACTGCCAGAGATTTTAGCTGAAGTGCTTCACGCAATGTCAAAGCTGGGTTTTAAGCTAAGCTGATGTTAATGTGCAGGTGTCAGGGGTACAGTTGTCATTGGCATCAAGAATAGAAAATTCTCTTTATCACAAACTTTCAAGATAGTTTTCCTTCTACAAGTAAATGAGTTACTAAAATATGTGTTGTATGTGCATACAGTGCCTATGTATTGACCTACATATATACATACATTCTTGCCTACATTCACACAAAGAAGCAAAAAGATATAATTTGCCAACAGAATGTTTTAAAATTGTATTTTTTAAGAACATAACATTACCATAATAGAGACCAGGTTTTGCATACTGTCAATAATTTGTCAAGATGCCCTCAGCCTGAAACTCCCTCCCATGGAGGCCTCAAGCCCCGTACCTGTGTAACACAAGGCAAGTTTCTTTTTGTCGCATCTCTCATCATTCCACTTGCCCGTGTCCTTTTCTCTCTTGATGTAGATCTCCACACAGTCTTCATTGGTTTGCTTATTGTTCGGTTCGCCTGGAGCCCAGTTCTTGGCTTCTTCGGTCAGAAGCTTCTGGGTCCCTATCCAGGTCCACTGCTTATTGACCTTTCTGATTCCGATCCAGTAGTAAGTTGATGAATAGCTGAACATGGAGTTCAGGTACTTAATTTCTTCTTGGTTTTGAATCGCAACCAGATGCGTGTACCTTTGCTGACAGTAAGAACTAGCTTCGTCAAAAGTCATGGTTTCTGTGGAGGCATTGTACGACCAGGCTCCACTCTCCTTAAACAGGAGAAGCGCTAAAGGGGAAAGTGTGAAAGGCATGGAAAGGTTAGTCCTAATATAGTTTGACTCTATTAATCGGGCTTTTTATAGTCTTATTTTCATCAACCAGTGGCCTTGGAATGACTTGAATTTTTTTCACCTTTTCCAAAGTAAGAAGAGGTATAGATGGAGAAACCACTTATTGTGTGTATCTTTTGTGGTTGAGCCTCTCTGCACTCACCCACCACAATCTATCGGGATATCCACTACAGTAGAATAATAATCAAAATAACTAAGCTTACTGAGCACTTAATATGCACCACAAGAACTGTCTGAGGCCCTTTCCATAATACTGCAACCTCACAATGCCTCTGGGAAATAGGCCACTCATGATCAACACTTTACACATTAGGAAGTTGAGACACAAAGAGGTAAATTGTCCCTAACCCAGGATGGAATGCATTGTGCGGAGAGGCCAGAGATGCTGCTAAACATCATACAAAGCATGGGTCCCCCACAAGGAGGAATTATCCTGCCTGAAATGCCAATAGTGTCCAGGATGAGAAACCCTGATCTAACGAATGACATTGACTTACCAAGCGTGAGAACAGGGAGAAGCTGTGAAGCGATCATGACTTCTAGGATACTTTTTTATCAAAAGATCAGTCTTGAAATGCCCTTCTGGGGAGAAAAAGTACAAAATTCATTGCAGAAAGAAATTTTAGGTAGCTGGTTACTGAGATCATTCTACGAAGATGTTTTCAGCAGTATCATAAGATTTTAGCTAAAGGATAACAGTGCCATCATCTCAGTTTGTTTCAAGGAAGTTGACTGGAATGAATACATACAAAATTTAAGATTTTCATCATTTAGGTGAAAGAGAAAATCCAGAGTTTAACTGGTCCGGGTACAACAAGAACATGCACAGGTCTTTTATCAAAAGTCTTTTTGCATCTCTATTCATATTGACAATCCTGTTTCAAGGCCACCCTTGTAAAGACCCTTTTGCACTTACTGTTCTGTCAAGCGGTGGCTTTGGTGCCCGCGTTGGAATCCTGTTTGTGTCACTGCTGCTTCTGTCTCGTGCCACTTAGCAGTTCTGATGTGAAGTCAACCAAGAACAGCAGAGCACTGCTCCTGCTGGAGCCCCTTTATAGGGAAGCTCGCTTCCTGTGAGTAATAAGAGGATATGTCCAAACCCAGTAAAGAGGAATTCCCCAGCAGCATCCAAAACTTTCCCGGGAATATCCATAACACAAAAAAATTACAGTGATGTCAGAAACTCAAGTCCTCCAAGCCTTTTTATTTTACATGAATCCTATTAATATGGCACAAATGTGGGGTTTTAAATTCTAATAACATAAAATTGATGTCTTTAAAAAATTTGAAAACTTAACTCTTTAGCAGCATCTCTCCTGTAATTGTGGTAGTAACCAGAATTTCATGAACATAAGCAAACTCAGCCTTAGTTTTACTATCTGTGGGCTACCATTCTTAATTTTCTCATCTGTAGCTGTCAACAGTGGGCCCCCAATCTTTTGTTTTTTCTCTCTCTCACCTACCAGTACAACCCATTTTAAGATACACTGTCTCACAGAAGAATGAATCACAAGGTATATATTAATCCTTAAATTCTGTGGATAGTTATAGCTAAATTACTAGAAATAATATCTCCCAGGTAAATGTTTGAAATAAGGCCTTGTTTCTTAAAAATAACAAAAATGGGAAACAGACTTAGTTGTCCATGTCTGGAAAACGCTTATTCATGATTTGTTCAGTGAGAAAAAATAAAGATTAAAACTATATGTACTCATAGTTACTTGACTCCAATTTTATTTAACAGTTTTAAAATATGAATGTGTAAAGAAAAACAAAACTATACCAAAATGTTAACAGTGGCTATCTCTCATGGCAAGACTTGGGGTAAGTTTTATATTCTTCATGATTATTTTCAGCATTTTCCAACTTTGGCAATGGCCCTCCATTACTTTTATAGTAGAAATAAAACAGTATAAATAATCCTGTGTCCAAATGCAACTGAAGGAGATATATATAATATCACTTATTCTGCTCTTCATTGTGACATTTCTTTGGGGTGATATCTCCAAATCTGCATCTTGTCTAATTTAAATGATAGACACAGTAAATGGGGATCATTTTAATTTCCACAGGAAAAGTTGTTGACCCCTACAAGCACTTTCCAGAAGATCCTAATTCCAAAGCAAATTCTCTCTGTGGCTAAATTTACATTGAGAGAACTTCAGGGAGAGAACTCAATACCAGAAGGAGGTATAAGAGAAAGAACATGGAAGAAATTTGACAGTAAAGATAATTTATTATTAGAGGTTGGGGGGATATTCCAAACCCACTCACCCTCAGAGTTATCCTGCATTCTCCCAGAATATGCCCCTGAGGTTGAGCCAGCAAATTAGGCACCTGGGGACTGGGGGCTGAGGGGCTTTCCTCAGTCTGCCTCTCATAGAGATATGTCAGCACAGTGAGGGCTAGGAGGGGGCGACAGCGACTGTCAGGATCTGATGAGGGCACCCACTTGCTAGAGATGGAGGATGAGTTGAAGAAATTGGGTGAAAGCTGAATAGTTGGGGATGTTGAGTATTATCTCCCCCTCCCCAAATAAACCTATGTTCCCTGAGTAACAGGCTGACTAGAGGTTCCTCAAGGCCCCATTGAATCTCCCAGGCTCTGAAGATGTAGCTGGGTTTCAACTCAGGCTTCATATGGACTCCTTTGCAGCATCCACACTGGGAGGGCTAAGGGAAGAGGAAAGACAGTGCAAACATGGGCTCACCCCAGGCGCCACTACCAGAGCTATTTCATCTGTGAGGTGCCACACTTCCTGGCTTCTTCATCCTTTTTCCTGGAAGTCATTTGTCTTCTCCTCTCCAGCCTTTAATAAGCATTAAGGACTTTACCAACTTTCCCTTCTGTGCCCAGATCCATTCTTACCTTTATGGTGAAGAGGCATCCCCGAGGGAGTGAGAGATGGCCAGGAAAAGGATTTGGGGGTTGCCAAGACAAATGTTCCATTTTTATCCAAAGCTGTACACTACCAACAGCTAGGGACAAATAAAAGCTACAGACAGGAGACTATTGGGTTTAGTGGGAGGTAGAACCAGCCATAACCACATGGGGCAAGACCAATGGTCAAGGTGTGAATTTGGCTTTGGTTCCTCACTGCTGAAGGGAACTGCAAGGCATGGACACTGACCTTCCCAGGGCTCTCAGTTGGTTCCTTTATGTCTGAGCAGTTTTGTTCGGGCAATTTTTTAAAAAAATCTTGATAGCTTCCCCAACATTCTACTCTGCCAAACACCTAATGTGCTTCTGCAGAGTCTAATGTGGGGAGAAGAAATCCCAATATGGATATAATTCTATTTACAGAATAAAAATCTGATATTTCTCGCACACCCAAAATTGTGAAATAAAATTAACAATATCATGGTATAAAAGTGGCATTTCTTGTTTCGTCAGAGCATAAGACTATTTGATGGAAAACTGGTCTGGTTCCCTCTGAATTTATTCCCCAGGAAGGCATCTTCACTCATTTGGGATTTGTAGCTATCTTAGAACACCTGGGTCAGGCAGGTGCCATTGGGCTTTCTCTGTTTGAGCTCCCACACCCAGGGAGATTGTTTAAAATGCATGCCTTCAGGTCCAACACTTCAGAGACTCTGATTCAGTGGGTCTGGGTGGGCCCAGGAATGTACACTATCAATGAACATCTCAGGTGATTCTGAAACAGATGCCCAAACCCCACCACACTTTGAGATAGAACAGCCTAGGGCCACCTAAGTTAGGAGAGAATATCAAGAAGACCCTATGGCTGGTGCTCAGTTATAGGTACCAAAATGTCACTGTAGCTAATCCTGACACCTTCTCTGCTAGAAAGCCAAAAGCCCTGCTGCTAACAGTGCTGGTCCCAAACAAGGAATATTTGGGATGAAGTGGATGCTCTGAGTTCTTATACATGAAAAGTAAGTGGTTTTTAACCAAAGAAAGAGAAAAGCTGCTGAAGAAGTGACGTAAATATGGAGATATTCAGTTAATTTCATAACCTCATTCAAAAGGACCCTGTATTTCCACTAATTCCCCATTATGAATTTCCTAAACAATTCTGAGACTTACAAATTTGATGTGTTTCCTTGCTTCCTATCTGGCAGTACCTTATCTTGAAATTTCCGGTTTCTGTTTTGGGATCTAAGAAATAACTAATGGGAATGTCTTCAAAATGAGCCAACTGCACTGAATTCCCAAAGCGGAAGAAACAAGTGCGGGCAGCCTGGTGGATTGACAGAGCTTTTCCTGAGTGTAGCCAGACTGTTTGCCGACACTGGGTAACTGGCTGCAGAAAATACCCCTGGATTTCAGAAAAGTCCCCTTGCTTGTTTTCCTTGGCCCCAGCGCTGCTTGTTTTGTAACACAGAGGTTTCCTAAAGGACTATTCTTAGCTTTGCTTCAGTGCTTCACATCAGAAAAGTTGGGGTCTGGTCACTGAATACCAAGAGATTGCTGTTTCATATTAGTTAGCTCCGTGGCAGCGTGGAGCAAGATTTTTTGTCTCTTAAAGACCCATCCGAGAACCAAAGGTGCTTGATTGAAGTCCTTGCTGCTATAATATATTATAACATACTGTGTAATAATAGGAAGACGAACCATGAGAGACTATGGACTCTGAGGAACAAACTGAGGGTTCCAGAGGAGAGGGGGGTAGGGGGATGGGTTAGCCTGGTGATGGGTATTAAAGAGGGCACGTACTGCATGGAGCACTGGGTGTTATATGCAAACAACGAATCATGAAACACTACATCAAAAACTAATGTTGTAATGTATGGTGATTAACATAACATAATAAAAAAACCATTAAAAATAATAGGAAAAGACACCAATTTAAATCCAACTATTCATTATTTTTCCTAGCTGTGATGTTTTTAGGTAATAATCAATAATGATATCATATATAAAGCACCTAATGGATACCAAGTGCTTTACACACATTACTTCATACACATGTCACATAATAAAAGACAGACATTATTAATTTCATTTTACAGAGGATGAAACACGGACCTAGAGAAGTTAAACAATGTGCCTGTGGTGTTTTTGAGTTACTAAATGGTCAGCAGGGATTCAAATCCATGTTTGTGTTCTTCTGAAGACCACATCCTTTGTGTTCATTCCATGCCTGCTCAGACAGAAACCCCAGAAGGAAATATACCTGAGTTTTTGTGTGAAAAAAATGTTAAAGCAACCTCTTTCACTTCCCATACCCCTAGCTGGCCCTGTAAATTCAGTGTCTTTGGTTGGGATCCTTTCATAGTAGACCCTAAGACAAGGATGTGGGTGAAAATTGTTTATTTGGGAGATGATCCCAGGAAGCATAGTAGATGAGTGAGGACGTAAGACAGGGAAAGGAAGGAACCTAGTAAAGTGTATGCTAATAGACAGGTTACCCCTGTGGGAACAAGGCCTCAGGGGCCCGCCCCCTCCAGGGAGCTCTGGGAGATATCTAAAAATAGCCCCAAGGAGGGGTGAGGGAGCTGGGGTGGACCCACCAATTCCAGTTTGTCATTGGCTGAGGGCTGACCCTGGGAGGAGGTGGTTAATTTCTGCACTTCAAGTTGATTCCTGAGGCCAGACAAAGCCCACCACAATGAATAGCAGGTGCATGCAAGTGGAAATGACATGATCTGACTTCTGTATGTCGTGTTGGGACAAGATGGATGTGTTAGTTTCCTACCACTGCTGTAACAAATTACTGCAAATTTGATGGCTGAAAACAACCCAAATTTATTATTTCATGGTTTCTATAGGTCAGAAGTATGGTGGATGGTTTCTCTGCTCTGGGTTTCACATTGTCAAAATCAACGTGTAAGTCAGTTGGGCTCTTCTTGGGAGACTCTGGGAAGAATCTACTTTCAAGGTTATTCAGGTGATTGACAGAATCCAGATTTTTACGGTTATAGTACTAAGGTCCCTGTTTCCTTGCTGGCTGTCAGCCAGGAGTCACTCTCAGTGTCTAGGGGCCACCAACATTCCCTGGCTTATGACCCCTTCACCTTCCAAACTCAGCAATGGCTGAGTCCTTCTCTCAAATCTCTCCAACTTCTTCTGCCTCATTGCTTTTCTGGCCACCACTTCTGTGTGGATTTGAAATGGGGAAGGACAGAGGAACCAAGATTCCCAAGGCCATGCTTTTGTTGTTGAAAGTGCTTTAAAAAAGGACAATTTTAGTTTTCATTTGCATTTTATATTTTTATACATGTTGTTAGGAGTCAACCATTTTTAAGGATCTCAGACGACCTAACCAGCCTTCAGCATGTTTTCTATCCTACTTCTGACTCTACTTATGGTGTGACCATATTTGCTGTAATCTCAAAGGAGAAAAATAAAACTTATTAAGGAGGCAAAAACAACAGCAACAAAAAATCTTATTCTGAACATTCTGTAACTTTTTTGTGTTTATGCTTAGCTGTACTCTCAATAGTTGGTTTGTATAAAATGGTTAGCAAGGCCAGAGATAAAAGCTTTCTTTTTCTCCCTTTTTTGATCTATGAACTTGCTGCTTATTTTTTGTCCTGTGTGATGTGTATGTGAAACAACATTGTCTAATAATAAATTGGAATTTTATTTTGCTGAGTTGTCCTAAAAAAGAGAGATACAGAAGGACTGATTCACTGTATGGAGTCATTTTCCAATACATGATGTTTGCTATAACCCAGTTTTACTTATTGTCCATTAGTTGCTGGTGTTCAAATTTTTACTGAAAAATGGGGGTAATTCTGGACATCATAATGATGCCTTCTCATAGAGTATTTTATTTGTTGTTGCATCCCCAGCTCCCAACTTGGCCTGGCTTTTAGTAAATGATCACAGATATTTGTTGAATTAATAAATGAATGAAGTCACTTAAAATGGAGAACATTTACATTTGTGTCCTAATCATGCATTTCAGAACAGTTGGCATCCTAAAAAGGGAGCGTTCTTTCTACTTTAATCTTGTACAGTGCAAAGACAGAAAACCATTTGGGCAAAACTGCCAGCCTCAATATCTCCTAGTACCAAACGGAATGCCAACTTTGAGAAGCTAAGTGAGAGGATTGATGACGCTTATGCACATACCTCTTCATGCTGAGTGCCTACCTGTAGTCAGATCACAGGAAAGCAAGGAGCACTGCTTTAGGGGGACACTTCCACACTGAAAATAATGAGGCTCAATTATTAGAAGTGTTTTTATCTCTAAAAGCGGTAGGAGATTTTTCTCAATAAGGAATCGTTCAGACCTATAGCATTTGTAAACCTTCTTTAAAATATCCTAAAATTCTGGGTGGCTCAGTTGGTTAAGTGTTCAACTCTTGGTCACAGCTCAGGTCTTGATCTCAGGGTCATGAGTTCAAGCCCTGTGTTGTGCTCCACACTGGGCATGGAGCCTACTTAAAAAAAAAATCTTAAAATTTTACTAGAATATGTGAAACCTCCCCCAACTAATTCTGGGAAGTTATAAAGTTCATGTCAAAACGGGACAATGCTAGAACAAAAGTAGGAAACCAATCTCCTTTATGATGAGAATGTCTAGAAAGAAGAATCCTGGTCTGGACCCCTCCCACAGCGAGTCAGCCATCCCGGCCCTGCCTCTATGTATGTACCACTGTGCCTTTTCCACCACAGACAAGAGCCATCTATGTATGATTCAGGAGTCAGGCGGTCAGCCTCATCCCCTTCACCTTGTTTGCCAGTGGTGTAGGGGGCCAAGTTAATGTTTTTGTGGAGCAGAGCATGCAGGGTGAAGAGATGATAAATCTGACAATGAGGAGCACGCAGGCATTGTCCAGAAGGAGGACTGCGGAAGAAGATTTGGGACTAACTTTCAAAACAGAATTTCCTTGCTCTCTGGATGTTGGCTTCCTTGACCTTCGATGGTTAGAGGTTCCTCTCCTTGTTCAACAATGTTGATTTTGGAGAGAAAACAGAACTCAAAAACCCAAGGGTCATCCCCTGGGGAATGTTACAGGAATACAGAGGGCTGTTTCACAAACCAGCAAGGCCTCATCTCTGCTTCTAGTAGATAGGAAGAGAGGAAGAGATGAACAATACCTTTTTAAGAAGCTCAGTTTTATCGCTTTATCTTACAGAAAGATGCCTCCAGTCAGTCTGGCTAAGGGTAATTAGCACAGGAGCGTCTTTATGATTCTAACAAGTGGAATGTTTCCCTTAATTAAGAGAGCCTTGTCTGACTTGGGGAAATGAAACACTTTCTCCAATGGGAGTGTGAGCTGGCCATAATTGCCACTGACAAAAAACTCAGAGAAATAAGGCGATTATCTGGAGTGATCAGAAATGAGGCCCTTTCCTCCCTTGAAATGTTCAGAAAATTGAAGCAAAAATATATTCTTTTGGGTTTTCTGTATCTAAGATAATTGACTAATGTCTTGGCTTTGCTGAATTACTGGGAAGCAGCATGAAGTAGAAGAAAAATCTGGTCATTGTAGTTATGCAAATCAGCAAAACAAACATTTTGGATAATGCCACAAACTGGCTGTGTGATTTTCAGTGAGGTATTAAATCTCTCTGAAGTTCAGGTTCATCATCTGTAAAATAATATGGTATCTAAAATGGGAATTCTTTCTACATTGTAATGCTGTGGGTTTTTTTAAAAAGTAAAAATAGATGAAATAATATGAATAAAGCACTTAGCATATATAGTCACTCAATAAATAGTACCACGTAAAATACTGCTAGAAATGCTAATTTTATTTTATTTTGGGGGAGGGGCAGAGAGAGAGAGAGAATCTCACAACCCTGAGATCATGACCTGAGCTGAAATCAAGAGTCAGATACTTAACCAACTGAGCCATCCAGTTGCCCATAGAAATGTTAATTTCTGGCAAATGAAGATTTGCCTGGCCTTTATACCAGGATGAAATAATTGTTAGCAAATGCCTGAATCCTAAAGTAGACTCTATCCACCTGGGCAGGTAGGAAATTCCCAGGCTAGCTTTGTGATGCTCTTTCCTTGAGAAACAGATCCTGGACTGAATGAAGGAAAAGAAATAGGAAAGACTGCCCATGGTAAAGCAACACAGCCATCTGGAAAGTTGGAGAGGATGGATTGAATTCTGGAAGGTGAAGTAGAAAAGACACTTGACCTTCCTGTGAAGTGGGTACCAAGTCCTACCAGAGTCTCCAGGTGTATAAATGCCACCACAGCAAAATATGTTTACAAAATATATTCCCTAGAACTACTTATCACAGGCAAATAATTTTGGAAACACTGCATGATGTAGCTCCCTTCTTGAAGAGTCTTGAAGAGCATGTTAAAGGCTCTGAGAAGTCCTTCAGAATAGCAGATGTGTGTTCACATCTGTCTAACTCAATATGTTCCCAATCTACTTGATTAAGTATACTTTTTCCCCTACAATACCATTCTCTGATCTACCTCTAAGAGTATGAAAAAAATGCACATGGTTATTCATTATGGACATAATTTTTAATAGCAATATATTGGGAACAATCTAAATTAAAATGCACAGCATTTACCTTTTCTCCATAATCTATGTATATATAGTTAAAACTCACAGAGCCCTAGAGAGAATGACTCACCCACTAGCTAGGGGACATTCTACCAATGTATACTTGCCTTTCTTGTGTGCTATATAAACCATTCAAATTGTAGTCTTAGCAAAATTATAAATTACCAAATATTGTGTCCATTCAATACTGAAATCTGCAAATAAATTGCCTTCATAAGCCAAGGGTCCACTGTATAGACAAGTGTTTCTATAAACATTGGTTCTCCTCTAATGAAAATAATCCTGTTGATAAAAATAAGGAAAACATTTTGTACAAGAATAAAATTCTATAGCCTCCTACCTACATAAGCAGAAATATAAGATGTTTTCCTATCATTTTTTCCCATTTATCTTACAACCTTTGGCATTGGCTTGGACATTCATTTTTCCTTTTGCACATAGTCATGTAAGAGTTCAAGGCAGGAGAAACTTATTGTGAGATTTGTTTTGCTGAGTGATTGATCCCAGAAGAAATTTGGCTTTACTTTTGCAAAGTTCATCATAATAGTGTGTGAATTGTTCAGAACTAATCATTTTTAGAACTATTTTTATTTGGTTAGATGTTCTAAGACTATGCAACAGAGCCTTCCCGCCTTAGACCAGACTAGTTACAGATAAGCAGATTCTCTCAAAATGTTGCAAATGTAAAAATTCCAAGGCAAATATGATATACTCCCCAGTTTGTGCTATTTCTGGAGATTTAACAGAACCAAAGTCCCAACAAAGCAAAGAAACAATTATGGAAGGTGGGAGGAAGAAGGAGAATTGGGACCAGATGAGATCAAACTATTTGAAGAGGGGGTGGGGTGGGGGGGCGGTTCTCTTCAAAAGCTTGACAGCACACTCTTTTGGTGAGACTGAGGGGAAATATCATTTTCCTATGTTGCTGGTGTGGATGGTACCACCATTATAGAGAGGAATTTGGCAATATATAGCAAAACTACACATGCATTTATTCTTTAATCAAACAATCCCACTTCTAGGAAATTGGGGTGAAGATAATTCTAACAGTATAAAAGTATATATGCACAAGTTTATACATTAGGGTATGATTTTAATAGCAAAAATACTGGGAATATTCTAAATGGACAAAATAGGAAACATAATGAATAGACAATAATACATCTTTACAATGGAGTACTGTTCAATTATGTTGTTAATTTTAAAAACCCAAGGTGCCAAGGAGTGTATAATATGTACCTTTAGTATAGAAGAAGGGAAATAAGATAAATATGTGTGCATTTGCTTATTTGCAAATAGGCACAAGAAGATTAAATCAGAAACTAATAAGATTGGTCATCTACTTGTTAGTGGGGATAAAGTGGAAGAGAATGAAGCTTCTTTGAGTATATGTCTACATATGGTTTTGACTGGGAGACCATATTCACGTTTACATACTCAAAAATAAAAATAAACTAACATAAACTCAAAGAAGAAAAAAAAAGCCAATCCAAATACCAGTGGAACATAGTACTCTGTCAATGCTCAGTGGATATATTCTAAGGACAAAAGGAATTACAAAAATATCTTGGACTTTAGCTTGTAGGATTTTATTGTTAGTAACATTGATGCACTAATCCAGAAACTACTTTTTGTGTATTACAGGATTGAGTAAGTGAATAAATATATTGATGTTATCAGGAACTAAGATTATCACTGTGGGAGAAGAGAAATATAAATGTGGATTTGACAAATGAGAGAAAGACCCTGTGGTGAGGTATCCATATAAAGTCATTGTTTAAAAAAAATACATCTCCTAGTTCTATCCACTGACAGGGCCTAGACTCAGCTATATCCTCATGGAAATAAGTACATTATTGCACAGAACTTGATTTCTAAGTACCTTTCTCCAAATGGAACAAGGTTTCCTTGGGGAAATTACTGACTCCAGGTCTGGGGGAGGTAATGTACAAGGTGAGCCAGGAATCTTGCTGTGTCAGAAATAAGCAAGTGCACAAAAACTTAGGGAAACATGTCAGAAGGACACATGAGACAGCTTGAAGTAATCCTCACGGGTGAAATTTGGGACAATTTGAGCATTAAAAAGAATATTGAGATTAATAGATTATAATACTTTGAATATAAAAGAATCCATAGCCCATGGAGGAAAATGGAAGGGGAAGTTCTTACTTATTGAAGAATATCAAATAATGAAGAAGAAATGACAGAACTGGAGGAAAAATTGTTTTGTAAATGACAATTGTATTAATCAATACAGGTATTTTAAAGACATATGGATACATATATGAAACTTTTTGTTTTGTAAAAAGAATAGATAATACCATATGCAAAGTTTTTTTTTTTTTTAATGAGAAAACTTACTGGTCTATTGGTAGATCAGGTTGACCACATTTGAACCTGTTGATTGACAACCAGACATTTATGTGCCTCTTGATGTGATATAACAGGAAGTATACACCATCATGTATGAAGTATTCTTGACTAAATAAATGAACCTGAATCTAGAACAAGCCTCTAAATCTAACCATCAGTTTATAGAAAATACCATCCCTTATCCATTAAGATGATAAAACTTGGTCAGTCCGACCTTAGCAAGCTTGGTGAAGATATGGAATGTTGGAAACTCTCACACCCTGCTAGTAGAAGGGCAAATTGGCTGAAACAGAGTGAATTTGACAATACTTAAATGCTGAGGAAAAATGCCTTCTTTCAGGCAAGAACACTATTAATGGATGTATTATCATTGAGTAAAGATAGTTGGGGAACAAGTCTTAAGATATCACCCTAGAGGTAGTTTATTAATTACCAATGAGAAAAGGTGCCCTTACAATGGAGAAATCTGACAGATACCACCTTATTCTAATGATCAAACTTAACATAACCAATAATGGATCAAATTGAATCATGTGTCTCCTAAAATGATACGCTGGGAAGAATACAACCTCATCAATGTAGTATTCTTTCATGTTGAGCAAGCCACCTAAGGTGAAGACCAGCTTCATTACTTATTCTCTGGGGTTGTTGATTTTAATTTGAGGATGTTAGATTCCTTATTTTCTTGTCAGGTCAGTAATTCATTTAAGAAGATAGTTTTCATATTTTCTTCAGTATGTTAGCTATTTTAATTTGGAGATTCATTGTATTGCCAGAAATGGAAAACAGCAGGGTTTCTTTTGAAAATGTCTAACTTTACACTTATTTGTATGTGTCACTTAGATTCATACAGGCCTTTTGCCTAGTAATGTGGAAAGGGCTATAAAAAATGTTTATACTCTTTTATTCAATAATAAGACTCTTGAGAATTTATTCTAAGGAAATAATAAAATAGTAACAAAATGTTATTAGCACAAAACATAACAATTTGATTTGGGCAACCAAATACTGGAAAGAACCTAAATGTCCATTAGGGAAATAATTTACTATGCAACCACTAAAATGTTTATTATGAAGATTGCGGTAATGTGGAAGATAATTCTGATATAATTTTTAAAAGCAGAACATAAAATTTGTATGCATGCCAATTGCAACTTCTAGCAAAATATGTGCACACAAAGATAAGATGATACACAAAAGGTAGTTATTAGAATGAGGAAATGTGGTTGATTTTGCTGTGTTAATTTTTTTCTTTAATACTTGATGCACCATTTTATTTTAAAATGCAAAAGAATTGATCACTTCAAGGGAAAAAGAGACAAGTTTGATTATTCTGTTCTTCCTGAGTGCTGGCAGTTTCCTCATGCGTAACATAAGGACATTAATTCCAGTTTTGATGAGATGATATTAAAGAATCTAGCTCAGTCACTGTCACATGGATGATAGTTAATAAATGGTTGTCAACTTTTTTTTCTCATACCCAAGCACGGTAAGGCAAGGAGGGATCAGTGCATCCTGGGAGGTCCAACGTGGAGGTGGCAGCACCAGCCCCTGGGAGAGAAAGGATCTTAGCAGACAGCCACGTGAGAATTCAGGAGCTGATGTCTCCATCAGAAAGAAGTATTTGCTAATTCCTTCCCACGCAAGGTCTCCCTTTTCACTGTACTTTGCTTACCCTTCCATGAATGGAGGCAGAGGAAAGGCAGTCTGGCCTGCTCCTAGCTATTTACTGTGCTGCTTAATCTGCCTTCAGTCTTCCTTGTCCAGTCAATGGAATGTAGATCTGCATTTAAGTTCCTGTTCTGCCATTTACAATGTGACTTTGGGAAAGACCCTTGTGTTCTCTGAATGTCAATTTCTTTGTTTGTAAAATGGGAATATTAATCCATACCCTACTTGCTTCTCAAGGGTTCGTAAGGTCTACAGTGCAAACACAGGAAAATTGCTATTATCATTATGTTGGTAAAGTTATTCTGAGAGATGATAGGAGAACTCTTGGTTCAACTCCACTGGCACATTCCAGGTTCAGAGAGTATGGACCTAAAAGGGTTTATGCTGAAAAATGACTTCCATCCACTAGCAATGAGTGAGAGATCCTGTTGCTCCACATCCTCATCAGCATTTGCTTTGTCAGTTTTTGAGTATTACATTTTGACGTAATTTTTCCTAGATTTTTTTTCAAAGAAGATAACAGATAACAAAGAAAGGATATATAATGACAGTGTTGTCTTTTATCAAAAGTCCATCAATTAATGAGATGCTCTGACCACAGTTGGTATTTTTAACTCTGATCCTCCTCTCCCCACCCCTCCACCACTCCCACCTCTGACATGCACAAGAAGGAAAGGAACTTTTCCTGTGTCACTAGCTTGCACTGTTTGTGTCCTTTTCAATCTGCAAATGAGCTGAAGCATGACTTTTGCTTTAATTAAATGAACTATTGCTCTTCACTGGTATCAAAATGCGTTAGTGCCGTGTCTCCTGACCTGCACTGTAAGTTCTCAAAGAGCAAAACCTATATGTATGCATACTAGTGTGACACTGTGGCACACGTGGAAGCTTTTATGTATTATTACATGAATTGATTCTTTCTGAATTAAAGATAACTTCCACAGTAACACTTCTACATCATTAATTCCTCACTTCACACCCAGGCCCTAATCTGTGAAAAGTGAGTTGGATCAGCATGGGAGTTAGACTAGAGATAGATAATCACACACAATTACTATGGTTGTCTGAGAGTCTCTTATGTCATCAGTTCCTTCCCAGCCCTCTTCTTCTTGTGGACAATGTGAGTGTGGCTCAAGAGAAAATTCAGTAGGTAAATTTTCTCAGTGCATAACTTCTCTATCACCTCTCACAGTTCACAAGTGAAATAAGACAGAACATCCAGTGCTTTGCAAATTATCTTGTATACGGTAGGCACTAAATAAAGATTTGTTGAATAAATCAGTAATGAATCCTTAGCTTTAGATAACATGGCAGGCAAAGTAATGGACTCCTGCTTTCCAAACACCCAAACTCTAATCCCTGAATCTTATATGTTGCATTGCATGACAAGAGGGACTTTGCTGATATGATTAAGGGTACAGACCCTGAGATTGTGAGGTTATACCAGATTACCCATGTGAGCCCAAACTAATCACATGAGACATTGAAAGCAGAAAACCTTTTCTACCTAGCTTGTAAAGAGATGAGACAGAGGAAAAAGGAGAAGAGATTCAAAGTGAGAGAATAAGTATACCCACCACTACTGGCCTTGAAGATGGAGAAAGGGGATCACAAGCCAAGTAATGTGGATAGTTTTGAGAAACTGAGAAAGGTGCTCAGCTGACAAGCAAGAAAGCAGGGACCTTAAAGAACTGAATTCTTCCAAGAACTCAAAAAAGCAAGGAAATGGATCTCTCCCTGGAGCCTTCAGAGAGAAATGCAGCCCTGCAACACCTGGATTCTAGCCAGGTGAGACCTGTGTCAGATTTCTGACATACAGAACTATAAGATAATAAATTTGTGTTTTAAGCTGCTGAATTTGTGGCAACTTATTACTGCAGCAATGGAAAGCTAGTATAGAAAGAATTCAGATAGTGAGCTCTTCTCCTGAAAATTTTGTAGGTATCTGGGCTTATGGCTAGACAAGCTTCTCAGAAGATTAGCTGGCTCTATGGAAAACTATTATGTCCAGACCTGCAGCCTCACTTTCTTAGGCTCACTCTTAAGTCCAGTCTATCCATAGGAAAGTCAAAGCTGGACCCTGAGTGGCTAGGAAGAAAAATGGTATTGGAAACGAGTTATGCTTCAAGCAGGAGGATAAGTGGTAGAAAACTGGCTTCTTTTCTCAAAGGTCTTAGGCTGCAGTCACAGCAGCTTGATGGAAACTTCATAAGGAAGGATATAACAGTAATAATGGCTTAACTTCCAAGGACTCCAGTGTCCCTTAGCACTAGTTGAACAAAACCAGTTGGAAATGAGCTTAAATGCGAGACTTCCTGAATATATTCCCTATTGTTACAAAGCTGAGTTGGCTTCCTCATCTATAATTATGCCAAGCAGTCACACTACACCGTTTCTAGGGACATTAGTGATTTCTCTCAACATAATCAACTTTTTAATAGACATTTATACTAAGAGCAAAAGAGTCAATGGTTTTTCCACAAGGAGTGAAATTGGCTATGCAACTAGAAGGGAAGACTGGAAGAGGGTGATCTCTAGGAAGCCACTAAGTGGATTGCCACCTGACTCTGTGTTGTGTATTTCCTTATTTTACTTCTCAGCAAGACTTTATTTCAGAATATCAACTTGATTTGTATTAAGTCATGTCTCTGAGGCTTTGTCCAAGGATAATTTTCCCTTGGACAAGGACGATCTAGTTTTGGGTCTGGAGTCATGTGGTTGACTTCAGGTAAGTGTAGCTGGTAACGGCAGTGAGTAATGACTCTCAAATTCTATTGAATGCCCAAAGTGCTGAGCAGGAACGAGCATGCTCTGGCCCATCTCACAAACCACTTGAAAATTTCCTTCAGAAATCTTAAATATAGACACTTAGTAACTATGTCACCAAAACACAATAATTATTAATTAAACTCTTAGTCAATTATTTTAGGGACTGTTCTACAAATGATTATAACTGACAGTGGATCCAAGCCAGCAGACTATGCTATACACGCTTGATTATCCACACTGCTAAAATAAGTTGTTTTATAAATATAACAGAATTCATTTGCAGTTTTACTCAAGCCTGAAGCTAGAGCTCTGCCAAGAATAGGTCTATGTTTTCCAATCTGCTACCATATAGAGGGATTTGAATTCACCTGGCGATTTAGACACACTTATAGGTGACCAGCTAGTCTTTTTCACTTTCTTTGCTTTAAGCACTAACTGTATATTTACCAACTGTAAAATATCTGCTCTTAACTTGACAAAAATACCCCAAGTTAGGACATCTTAATGTGAACACAGGTAAGCATAATTTCTGGTGGATGACGATCTGTCTTCCCTTCTGTTTGAGAGTTAAAAGATAAAATGGACCAACCCAAGTGATGGATTTAGCACAGGTATATAGGTGTGAGAGAGGAATCTAGGTGGCTCTCAGTGTTTGGTTTGGGTAGTAAAGGGTTATGTTAGTCCACACAGAAAATACAGGATTACTGGTGTGTAAGGGAAGATAATGAGCTCAAGTTTCAACAAGCTGAGTTTGAGGATATGAGACATCCAGGTCAATTACTTAATAGGTAATTGGAAACATAGTTCTGGAGCTTAGGAGAGAAGCATAACCTAAAGCTGATGTGACTATAAAATGGTAAAGACATTCTGGAAAATAGTTTGGCACTTTCTTAAACTAAACATGTTTACCATGCAACCCAGCAATTGAACTTTGAGCACTTGTCCCAGAGAAATGAAAAAAAGATCTGTTGACACAGAAACTTGTATATGAATGTTTGTAGAAACTTCATTCATAAAAGACTGGAAACTGCTCAAATGTCCGTTAGCAGACGAATGGAATGCTACTCAGAAATAAAAAGAAATGTAGTTATAAGCTACAATTTGATTTATACCTGCAATAACATGGATGATCTCAAGGGAATTAATGCTGAGTGAAATAAAAAAAAGCCGTTCTCAAATGCTATATATTGATTATATTTATGAAACATTTTAAAATAACAAAATAATAAAAACAGAGAACAGATTAGTGGTTGCCTATGATTTGGGATGGAGAGTGGGATGAGTGTGGGGTATAACTATTAAGCAATAGCAAAAGAAAGCCATGTGGCTGAGGAGTTCTGTCTCTTAACTGTGGTGGTGGTTACATAAGTCTACCCTTGTGACAAAATTGCATAGAACTACACACACACACACACACACACACACACACGCATATAAAACTGGTGAAATCTAATAAAGCTGTGTATTGTACCAATGTCAATATCCAACTTCTAAAATTGAGCTATAGTTATACAAAATCAGTTGACATTAAGTAAAGGAAACTACCTTCAATAATGTGGATGAATCTCATCCAATCAGTTGAAGGTCTTAAGAGCAAAAACTGTTTTTTTCCCAGAAAGGAAGAAATTCTGCTTCAAGACCACAGCATCAGGTTCTGCCTGAGTTTCCAGTTCACTAGAATACATCTGTTGTATTGCAAAAAAGGAAGGAGGGAAGGAGGGAAGGAGCAAAGGAAAGAGGGAGGAAGGAAGGGGGGGAGGAAAAGAAGGGGGGGAGGAAGGAAAAGGGGAGGGAGGGAGGAAGGGAGGGAGGTAAGGAGGGAATGGAGGGAGGGAGGAAGGGAAGGAAGGGAGGGAGGGAGGAAGGAAGGAAGGAAGGAAGGAAGGAAGGAAGGAAGGAAGGAAGGAAGGAAGGAAATTCCTAATCTTAAGGATTTTAAGGTCTTGATTTAGAATTGATGAAGGACATTGAGACTTGTTGCATATAAAGAATATAGGGAGAGAAGTCCACAAAGGCTACCAGGAATTCAAGCACACACCTACTCTGAAGAAAAGGACTTGTGGATCATCTTTTCCCTAACCTGTTGTATCACTGCCATTGGCTTCCATCCTTCTCCAAGCCACTTGCCAAATCTAAGCCTTCCCTTCACACCTCATGAGAGACTCCAAACTAGTTTCTTTATCTCCATTTCCTCCTCCATCCAAAACATTCTGCATTCCAAGTCAAGATACATTTTTCTTCAATTGAATTTGCAGCATATTACTTTTATAATTAAAGATGTTTAATGTTTTCCCATTACCTATAGAAAAAAGGTTCTGACTCCTTAGCCTGGGCATCAAAGTTCTCCCTCATTAGACCTCAACCCCACTGCATGGAACTAATTCTACCCAGCACTTGTCCACGCACTGGCCTTGTGCCTCTTGCCTAAGTCTTCTCTGCCACTGACTGTTGCTAGAGTAGTATCCTCTACTCAACTGCATCCAGTTATTCAACTGTTACTCAGCTGGTTACTTCATTATATCCAACCTTCAATGCCATGTTCTTGTCCACCCCCTACAAAACATCCCACAACTACTTCAGCCTACAGTGATTTTTTTTTCTTAAAGATTTTATTTATTTGACAGAGAGAGAGATAGCAAGAGCAGGAACACAAGCAGGGGGAGTGGGAGAGGGAGAAGCAGGCTTCCCACTGAGCAGGGAGGCCGATGCAGGGCTCGATCCCAGGACCCTGGGATCATGACCTGAGCCAAAGGCAGACACTTACAGACAGAGCCACCCAGGTGCCCCAACCCACAGTGATTTTTTACCTATTCTGCACTTCAGGACATTCTTCTGACTCTTTAATTCACATTTATTCACAGATGATCTTGTGATATCCCACGCCGACTTATTTACTTTTAATTTTCATTCAGTAATCCAACCATTCAACACATTCAACAAATATTTATTAAATGCCAAGCAGAATGAGATGATTGCCTCTAAGTATGTTACAGTCATGTTTGAGATTTTATTTGCTAATTTACAAGTAGAAAAATAATTATAATGTACCAAGTTTTGTGATAGAAGAAGTATTAGTGCACAGAACAGGAGAAACTTAATCCAGTCTGAAAGTCCAGGAAAGGTAACTTGCAAGATCACAGTGAACATGTATATATGATGATACTTTTTTTTTTTCCTGCTTCAGTTATCTGCCCTGAAGAAAGAAATAACCTTTACAAATGACAAATTCCATTCTCAAGTTCAAGGATATTGTCCAGTTTAAATTAATCAGATGTCTGACTTTGACTTAGAAATATGCTTATGAA
This sequence comes from Zalophus californianus, assembly GCF_009762305.2. Taxonomy (NCBI): domain Eukaryota; kingdom Metazoa; phylum Chordata; class Mammalia; order Carnivora; family Otariidae; genus Zalophus; species Zalophus californianus. The sequence continues at coordinate 56,881,275 of NC_045604.1, read as the reverse complement.
ATTTGGTGATTAGAAAGAACAATTCCCCAAGGTGATCACTTAGGAAACATGCAGCAAAGAGCTGAGGGACCCATGGGCAGAAGGGTAATAAAGCAAAAGCCGTTGGTTTGCATAGGAAACACCTTGCTTAACCTAACCTTTAAAATTGTTTTTTACTATATTAGTCACTAGGACTATTTTCTGATTGCTATGGTAATAGACTCTTTAAAATAAGTCTTCAGGGCGCCTGGCTGGCTCAGTCAGTAGAGCATGCGACTCTTGATCTCAGGGTCATGAGTTCAATTCCCACACTGGGCGTAGAGCTTACTTAAAAATAAATAAATAAATAAAACAAGGTTTCATCAGAAATTGTCACACCATTGTCTCAGTCAAAACCACCAGCGTTTGTCTTGTTATCGACATTTATGGAAACACCCAATTCCAAGCAGACAAGGAGACCTCTGAACTTTCTAAATGTGGACTCCGAGCTTTCTGGTCTGAATGGAAGCAGTTTGGCAAAATTACCAACCATGACCACAGAGCAAATGGAGTCTCCCAGCTAAGACCTAAAAGGTAAGTGGAAATGAGGCAGACAAAGGTGGATATAGAGGTAGAAGAGCATCCAAGGACAGAGAACAATATATGCAGAGAGGTGAATAATGACAGCACAAGTCAAAGCCAAGAAGAGTTCAGAGGGGATCTGGGTAGTGAAAGATAAGCCTGGACAGATAAGGGAACAGTGAGCAGCTTGGAAGCCCTGGGTAGTAAGTACCTGACATTATCATCCATGCAGTGGGGAACAGCTGAAAGGTCTTTCACTCATCCATTCAACAAACATAGATTGAGAGCTTTTTACGTGCAAGGTTCCATTCCAAGCACTAAGGATATAGCAGTGAATAAGACAGCTAAAGTCCCAGACCTCACAGACCTGACATTCCAGAGAGGAAAAGATAGACCATAAATAGGTAAACATATGATTGAACAAAGTGATTTCAGGCAATGATATCTCTTTGTGAAGAAAATGCAGGTTATGAACACCAACAAGGCTGAATGTCTACCTAGGTTGGAATGGTTAGAAAAGGTCTCTTTGAGAAGGTGAGCACATATGAGCTCAGACCTGAAGGATACCAAGAAACTCGGTGTGCAAAGATGTGGGGACAGAAGTTTAGAGTGAATAGTTAAGTACAAACCCCCTAAGGTGGGAGCAAACATGGCCTGTTCAAGCAACGAAAAGAATGACAGTATGCCTGTAGTGTATGTAGTAAGCAAAGAAGGGAAAAATGGGATATGCTGAGGTTGAGCAGAGCAGAATAACATAGTCCCCTATAGAGCAAAATAAGAGAAGTTATACAAATTTTTCATAGATTATATTCTAACAACATTTGAAAACTATTAGAGGTTTTCAGCTAGGGTGGGAGGTTCGATTTATATGTTATTATATTATATTTTATATTTTATAATATATTATATTTTAAAAAGATAATTCTGTATAATTATAAAGATGCAGGAATGAAATAAATTAGGGCCCATTTCAGTATCCCAGACCAGGACTGGATTAAGATTGTAGTAGTGGAAATAAATAAAAATGGCACGTATTTAAAATCTCTTTTGGAGGCAGAGCTCATGTGATTGGTTTATGGATCATATGTGGAGTAGGGAAAAGGGGAAAGTAACAGTGATTCCTATGTTTGTGCTTGAGCAACTGAATAAATGTTTGCTATGAGTCAAGATAAGGAGGTTGAGAAAGAGAATAAGAATCGCAAGCTTTGTTTTGTCAAATTTATCATGAAAGGCCTTTTAGATATGCAAGGGAAGATTTTCGAGAAGGTGCTTGCAAATGATCAGAGCTCAGTAGAAAGGAAAGGGCCAAAGAAAATAACTTGAGAGTCACTGGTTCATGCATGGTATTTAAAGCTGTGGGAGTAGATGAGATACTCAGAGTAGTGAAGATAAAGAGGTGATGAAGGCTTTAGAGTTCTGGGTGCATTTAGACAGTTATCAGAGCAATATGAACTGACAAAGGTGGTTGAGACTGAGCAGGCAATGAGACGGGAGAAAAACCAGGAAGGTACAACATCACAGAAGGCAAGAGGAGAGAGGGTTTTGACAAGCCAGTCATCAACTCCTGGGCAGTTGTATAATATAATATAAGGACAGAGAAGTACCATTGGATTGGGAAATATGAAGTGATGAGTCCATTGAGTGAAATGGTGAGACAGAAGCTCAACTGGAATAGATTAAGGAAATGATGAAAATAAGAACATATAAACTGTAAGTAGAGACGATAGAGACTTTTTTTGTATGAGGGAACAAAGACGTGGAGTTTTAACATATCTTCTTTGTCCATGGGAAATGTAAATGTTTTGGGATAAGGAACAGTATATTTTATACATCTATACTCCCCAGCATTTAGCTATGCTCATTATTCTCAATTCTTACTGGCTGAATGACAGGATGGGTGGATGGAAGGATACTTGGGATTTGCCACAAAAGAGACACTGGTAACAAAATAAATCAACATTGTAGGCAGGAGGCTTTAAGAGTTTTATTCTAACTTCCATGTCAGTAAGACATGAAAGTAAGAAACTAGAAGAAATTGGATACATTGTTTGCTTAGAATTTTAAAATGTGATCAGTATTGACATGTTTTTAGTGGAAATCTGGTATTTCATTAATTGTGGCTAATATCTTGCAAAGTTGCTTCCTGTTCAGGATAGAAAGCTTGAAGCCCCATTTAGAAAGGTCCAAGGCTCACTGGGGTCCTTAGGATTAACCTTTTCCAAAATTCTATCAGTAACAAGAAAATTGCTAATATACTTGACTGGTCTAGATGATGGAAAAATAATTCTCAAACAAGATTTGTTTTAAGAAGACACTTTCCATAGCAATTGAACAATAGTCCTCAGTGACTAACGTGGTAAGACAAAGAATGTAAGCTGTTTCCCCCAACCTCATGCCTTGCCGTACCTTAGCTCTCCACCCTTTGTTCCTGAAACTGTGAATAGCCCCTGGAGAATTGCTGTATACTTGGCAAACTTACAATGGGCAGATTTATAAGCCATGATAACTGAGTAATAGGAAATACCCTGAACTGAAAATGAGAGTTTTTCATTTGCAAATGGGTTCCCTTTCTCAGAGAAATTACTGGGGAAAATGTCACACAAGCAAAATTAATCTTTGGAGTCCCTCTTTGTGTGTGTGTGTCTTCTCCTTCCATAGCCACCAGAGAGGTATCATTGTCCCGGGATCTCACCTCTACACACACACACACACACACACACACACACACACACACACACACACACATGAGTTAATAAAATAATTTACATGAAAGTACTAGTGTCCTGATGTAATTATATTTTCAAAGGAATCCCAAGAAAAGAACACTGATGCAACAGCAGTCTCTCTCTACTACATTTCAAATGCTTTGGACAAAGGGTTAGGAAGTATGCATGAACAGGGGTTCCTGGGTCCCCTCCAATCATATGATGTATGCAGGCATCTCCATGCACGAGATTTTAGATCAAAACTTGCTTGATAACCCTTCATCTATTATTTGATTACCTTCTCTGAAAAAATACCAGGGAAAACCACGCACAGTTGACTTTTGGGGGATCATGGCCCTCCATTGACAATATTTACTTGACAAACATTTATTGAGCATGCTCTAAGTGCATCTTACTATGGACTGGAACTTAGTAAATGTTTAGCACATATCATTTCATTTAATCCTCACAAAAAAACCTATGAGGTTCGTTTTATAATCCTCATTTTACAGATGAAGAAACTGGTGCTCAGATCCAGTTAACTAGCTGGTTCAAAGTCACATGGTTACTAAGGTACAGAATTAAGAGTCAAAGCATGGTTTCAACATGAAGCTTTTTATATCTCTCTGAGCTGCTTCTCTAGGTGAGTGAGATCTGAGGTATTCCAGCAAAGAGAAGTATGACAAAGCTAATGGAAGACAAATTCTCAAGAAAAGGGAAATGTCCAAAGTAAATAGTTTTTCTATTTACCAGAATCTACTAGCTTAAAAATATAATGGAAATAATTCCATAAGCTTTAACAATTAAAAAAATAGAAGATATATAGAAATAAATTCAATAAATTTGTAGGACTTGTGAAGAAATTAAAAAACATAAATAGGGCCTTAAGAAAAAAGATCGGGTAAGTTAGGAGATGTGCCACAATACTGGATTAGAATATTTAATATTCTAAATGTTCCAATTCTCACCAAATGAATCTATACATTTAATATACTGTCAACCAATATACCAAAGGAATTGTTTACAAATTGTCAGAATGGTTGTAAAATTTACCTGGGAAAAATAAACATATATAAATAGTGAATAACATCTCACCCCACCCTACAAAAGAATAGATTTGGAAAGGAAAGTCTCGCCTGCCAGATATAAAATTACATTATAAATCAGTTACACTGATTAAAACAGCTTGATACTATTGGCAAAATAGGCCAAAATAATAAAGCAGAATAGAAAATCCAGAATAAAATCCATTTATACATAAGGAATTAAAATATGATAAAGAAGACATTTCAAATCATCAATAAAAGGACAGCCCTAGGTATTGTTAAGATAACTAACTAATCATTGGGTGGGAAGTGGAAGGGTAAAATTAGATTCCTACCTCACATCCTACACTAAGATAAATTCCAGATGGATTGGTTTAATTTAAAAAAAAATGGAAACCACAATATACCTGAAAAAATATTATTAGTCATACAATCTTTGATGGGACATTTTTTAACATCATGACAGTTGCCATAAATGAGAAATTTTTTTGTTTTGTTTTGTGTTTTAGAGAGAGTGTACACACATGCGCACTCAAATATTGGGGTGGGGACAGAGAGAGACAGAAAGAGAGGGAGAGAGGGAGAAAGGGAGAGAGAGAATCTTAAGTGGGCTCCATGCTGAGTGTGGAGCCCCCCGGGGGGGACTCCATCTCACAACCCTGAAATCATAAGTTGGTCGCTTAACCAACTGAGCCACCCAGGGACCCTATAAAATGAGAAATTTTTAAAATATTGATTTTTAAAAAATTAATTTATAGCAAGAATTTCCACAGACAAAATTAAAAGGCAAGAAACAAATAGAAAAAAAATTCCAGCATTTATGACCTATATATACTTGTAAAATATATATATATTTGTAAATATGTATGTACATAAATATAGTTGGAAAACAATGAATAGTCTTAATAGAAAAATAAGCTACAGAAAAAGCAATTTACAACAAAAAATTCAAATTATCCATATACATATGTGAAAAGGTCTGCCTCATTCTCAAGCAAAGAAATAAACACTGAAATAAAGAAATATTCTTTTTTTCCCCATAAATAGGCAAAATATGTAAGAATACTGAGCTGTATTTCTGGAAAAAAATAAAATATTTCACACACAATTGTTGGGCAGGTAATTGGTACAGATTTTCTGGATGGTAATTTGTCAATATAGATCAGAAATCTTAAAAAAATATTCATACACTTTGACCTAATAATTCAGTCAGCATAATTAGGAGAGTGCACAAAGGTTTATACACAATAAAATCTGTTGCGGAATTGTTTTTAATGCTGACGATAAAATGCTTTAAAAATATGGATTGAGACTGTAAATTGTGGCACCATCTTTCAATTTATATTATAAAACCTTTTTTTAAAATTTCCAACCACTCTTCAAAATATAGCCTGCCCTAACAACATTCTGTAAGAACGCCGTAGCACCATGAGGAGTGTAGCAATAGAGAGCTGGTGTTTTGCAACACTTTGCTAAAACCTGAAATGGTTTTCCATTGTCTCAAGGGTAAAAGAAAATTTCTTAAGACTTTAGGATTTGGCTCAACCATTTTCAAGAACGCTACCTTCAGCTTTCCTTAACAAATCGTCCTCACACCAATACCTTCCCCAGGATGGCTTCCCTTTCTTTTTCAATTTGGCTGTTTCTACACCTCAAGACCTACATCTCTGAACCCTGCCTAACCCCCCAGACTCTAGCCTTTTCTCTGAATTCCTAGAAAATGTTTTCTCTTACTCACCATCTAGATGAAAAGGTTTTTAGTGCTTACTACCTACCCATTACAGAGTCAGGAACTATGTGTCTCACACTCTTACAAATCAGACAGGGCTTAGATAGAGTTTGGCAAAGGTCGTTTATGGGTTCATCAATGTACAGAAATATTCAGAGCCACCAGCGACCATATATTATTTCTATCCTCATCAACAATCAAAATTGAGGAAACAGCAATTTTCTAATATAGGAAAGCACAAAGCATTGAAATATGGTGTAGAAAAATCTCCCCAGCTGAAGCCAACCTCCTTTTTTCATCTTGATCGAGTTGGCAAAATGCAAAAAGATATGAAGGGCTCGTGAGTGGATATGAGTAGAAAGGTTTCTTGTGAGTGGCTGTATCTTGACCAGATCACCTTCTTAGCACAACTGGAAGCACCATACATGTATATTTACACTAATCTTTTACCTCAGGCAACACACACAGTGCAAGGATTCTACTAAGTGTTACCATCAAGGGTCTGTTGGCAGTTCACAGTTCACATAAGGACTTACCATTGTTATCTTACAGATGAGTCACTGGACTCTGTGTCATTGATTTCTCTTGGCCAAATCCCAAAGCCGTGTAAATCTCACTCTGCCTACTCTGCATCTCCACCCCTGCAGCCGATCGTGATTGCTGAAAAGCCACAAAACCTTGGTCACTGGTCTTCCTTGAAATTCATAATTATGAACTTCAAGTGGTCCCTACCCTGTCACCTACTAATCATACCATATTCCCCAAGTTCCATTCATTTGCCTATTGTCTGGATGACTGCTCACACCATTCCCTCTCTCCTCAGACTTCCAGGGTCTTCTTCCCTACCCTCAGTCTTAACTGATGACATTGTTTGTTATTTCACTGAAAAAAAATAGAAACCATCGGATGAAGATTTCTACAAAGTCCCACTGCTTCATCTTCCCCTGTACCATATACTTTGCATTTCCTTTTGTTTCCATGGATGTACTGAGTGTCTGTGCTTCTCAGGCCAACCCTTCCACATGGCCTTGCCCACCAGAACCATTACTCCAACAGTTTTCTTTCTTTCCTTCTCTTCCACCAAGTCCTCCATCTCAGAGGAATCAGTCTATCATCATTCAAATATCCTATGTTTTATTCCTCCCCCCACTGCCCCCGCCAGCTTAAGAAACCATTCTCTAAATCCCACTTCTCCTTCTGGCTGTCACTTTATATCCCCACTCCTCAAACTAGTTGTATGTGATTTCTATCCCTCATCACTCTTCTCTTGATTTCTTTTGAACATACTCCATTTATGTTTTCATTTCAATCACTCCACCAAAACTACTCTTATTAACATCATCATTGACCTCCACGTTGCTAAATCCAGTGGCATTCATCTTACTTGGACAATTGACAGCATTTGACACTGTCAATCTCGCCTTCCATTCATCTGTCCATTTCCAGGACATCACACTGTCGCGTCTTCCCTCTTACCTCTCTAACATACGTTTCCAGGTTTGGGCTTTTTTGCAGGTTTGGAGGTAGTATTACATTTTGCTGCCTTGAGTGATGACAGGCAATGATCCCTTAAGACATTAAGTGGTGAGTTCCTTTATTAGGATAAAGGTGATTTTCTTCCCATCACAGGGCATTTGTTTATTTCCAATGTGATTCTTCTATGTCATCCTTCATATTCTTGGCTCTTTCCTTTATATCAGTTGATCTACCATGAAGGAAACTGGACAAACATTTGCATTGGTATAAACAAATATAGTTAGACTTTTGGTTTGAGTCTTTTTTTTAAATTTATTTATTTGAGAGAGAGAAGGAGCACCAGGGCAGAGGGAGAAGCAGGCTCCCCACTGAGCCGGGAGACTAACTCATCAACCCTGGGATCATGACCTGAGCTGAAGGCAGACACTTAACCGATTGAACCACTAGGCATCCTTTTGGCTTGAGTCTTAACTGACCTCATCAAAAGACAACTATGAGGGACTGAGGAGCCCCCTGGGAGTAGGTTTATTAGAATTAGCAAATATAGATACAGGACATATGGTTAAATTTGAATGTCAGATAAACAATAAATTCTTTCTTAGTATACATATGTCCAGTAAAATATTTGTATTTTATCTGATAATTCTACCTGGGACAGGACTAATCTATTTTCAAGAAAGAGCTTGATTTTGTAGCAAATCCTTAGGTGATGGGATGAAGCAAATCCTTGATTTTGTAGCAAATCCTTAGGTGATCCTTTGTTTTCTAATTATGATGTTTTCCTCCCTGTTTTGTATCTGCCCAGATCTGTAATGAACTCATGAGAGAGTTCAGAGGAGGTGGAGATGAATGCCTTGCTTAAAGGAAAGAATAAAACTTTAAGTACATCTGAAAAAGCTTTTGCACTAATAGAATGTAATCTCCCCCCCAAAAAAGGGGACAGAAGGTTTTGTGTGCACTTCATATCAGAACATCTTGGAGCTGTGCCCTGTGGAAAATGTTTGTGCTTCATAAGAGATACCAGAATCAGTGGTGCCCACTGGAAGCACCGACAGTACCCACTAAGGAAAGCAGGGTCTTAAAGGAAGCAGTAGTGCCCAGTAAGAGATGGCAGTTCCTGAAAGGGGCCACGCTGCTTTATTTGATTCAGCATAAAATAACAATAAAGGGACATCATGAAGAATAGGCCAAATTTCCTTTGTTTCAAGTTTGGGAATATCTCCTGAGAACTGACAGTGAAAAGAGTGCTGGGACGGTTTACACCAGGCACAACTGACTAATCCGAGGGTCAAAGACCCAGAGGTGAACAAGTCCCCGAATCACTGCATCAGGTGCCTGTGTCTGTTGGCTTGAGGTGAAGGTTCATTGTTGACCACAGAATAGTTTCCCTATACTCCCCTGAAAATGCAAACAAGTCAAGAGAACCCCACATAAAACATAAGATAAAAAAAATTATTCAAACTTCCACTCATCAGCTTTTCATATATCTTAGCTTTTTGCTAACTTTAGAGCAAAATTTGACATTAGGATGGCTGTTTGAGGATTTTTATGTGCCATGGTTCAAAGTTTTGTGCTTTTCAAATTTGATTTCTTGCATGTTAATGTTAATGATGAAAGAAATAATATGTAATCTGGTGACTCTGAATATTTCCACAAATCAGTGAAACCATCCATCGATATTTACCAAACTCCTATTATGGGTAAAACACAGCTAATACAAGAATTTAAGACATGTAGCTCTCACTTTGAAGACATTAAAATTTCGTTGGGAGAGTAATAAGCATTATAACCAGGGGCCACCTATCCTGCTGTGTCCCAAATAGTCTTAGTTTACACCTGATGTTGTAGAAAATTTATTAAAGCTGTTTCATCCCACTCTCAAGTGCCCCAGTTTTGGTGATAAATTATGACCATGCTGATTGTAAAGCTTTTTATTTGGAGTTACACAGACATATTATAGAGAGGTTCAGGGAAAAGAGCCAACCCAGTGGATCAAAATGTTAGGATAGGCTCCACAGAGGGAGAGCTTAAGGTAGACCTCAAATGAGGGGTGAAATGTTAAAATCAAAGAGAAAAAAGGAAAACAGTGTGGAGGTCCCTCAAAAAATTAAAAATAGAACTATCATACAATTTAGCAATTCCACTTCTGGGTATATATACGAAGGAAACAAAATCACTGTGTCAAAGAGATATCTGCACTCCCATATTCATTGCAGCATTATTTATAATAGCTAAGATTGGAAACAACTTAAGTGTCCATCAACAGATAAATGGAAGAAAATGTGCTGTATACACACACACACACACACACACACACACGTATACTATGCAGCCATAAAAAAGAAAGGAAATCCTACCATTGCAACATGATGGACCTTGAGGGCATTATGCTAAGTGAAATGTTAGACAGGAAAAGAAAGTACTGTATGATCTCACATGTGGAATAAGAAAAACTCATAGAAAAAGGGATCAGATATGTAGTTATCAGAAGCAGGGCATAGGGATTGAGAGAATTGGATGAAGAGGGTCAAAAAGTACAAACTTCCAGTTATAAGATAAATAAGTACTGGGGATGTAATAATGTACAACATGATAACTGTAGTTAATTCTGATATATGGTATATTTAAAAGTTGCTAAGAGAGTAAATCCTCAAAGTTCTCATCGCAAGAAAAACTATACCTTTTTTTCCATTTTTTTTGTATCTATATGAGATGAATGTTAACTAAACTTGTGACAATCATTTTGCAAAGTATGTGAGTCAAGTCTGTGCTACACACCTTAAACTTATGCAGTGCTGTATGTCAAGTATGTCTTATTAAAACTGAAATAAAAAAATTAACGAGGGAGAGAAAGGAAGTGCAGGTGGTTCATAATAGGGTGAGTAACTTTTGATAATGAAAGATTGCTTTGGGTGGAATAGTTATAACCACGTTGTAGAGACAGGATAGAAATGGTAGTTTTGGCTACATTAGAAGAGTCTTGAATGCAGACTAAGTGATGAGAACTTTATCCTTGAGATAATAGAGATACTAAAATTTTTTAGGTAAAAGAGTTAAAAACACTGGCCCTTTTCTCAGGCACTTAGACCTTTCTCTAGGAGTCTGTTGGAGCAGGCTGCACTTGGAATAATCAGTGGTACCAGTACAAGTCATTCTTAATATTTCTCCTGGGAAGTCTTCCATAGTGACCCCACTTTTATCCTTCTTTATGAAGACTTCATGTAGACATGGTCCTTATGGTCTGGAGGTAATGTAAATAAAGACAGAGACAGTTATGAGTGGAGTATTCAGAGATGGTACGAACCTCCTGGTGCATCTTATGCCATGGAGATAAATCAAGAATTAATTTCTTCCTCTGTTTTAGATAAAAAATGAGTACAAGTGTATGGTCTAATGTTTTCTTCCTGCATGACAGTTTGGTGTCTTATATCCCCACTTTGGAGACCATGGTCTTTGAGAATGGGAAACTATGAAAGATTTTAACAAAGGAAGAGATAAGATGAAATTGGTGTGCTATGAAAACTGTTACGTGTGGGTATGGGTTGGATGGATTAATATTGGTTGAACTTGCATTGGGTGAATTGGGGATTGTTGATTAGAGAGAGATAAACAAAGGAAACAATTAACTAAAAATGGCAGCGGCAGCACTAGAAATATTTGTTTTAGTAACAAATATGAGAAGAAAAAGGAAACAGGAATCAAGAGCAGTTTTAAGTAAGACGACTGTCACAGATTCATAGGAAACTTTAATATACAAATGACATTTAAAACTCATAACTCAGTGGGGATAAACAGAACAAATATCCAGATTTGATTGAAAAGGAAAGTATAAGAGCGATCCTAGTCATTTGATGAAGGGCATGCTCACAGTTAATGAGGGCACGAGTCAGGTCTAGGACTCTGGATTGTCTGACTCCACAGATTGATCATTACGTGTGGTAAGTGAAATCCAAGGTTTATGCTTAGAGGTCTGTTATAGGCTTAACAGATAGGAAGGGTAGCATTTTCCTTGAATCTTGGACGTAGCTTTTTAAAAGACTCTTTAACTCTGAACTCACTCTTTAAAAAATTCATTCTCAGTCATACAATTTAAAATTAAAGTACAAAACTGTAAGATTATTTTAAAAGAATGCCATTTTTAAAAAAATGCCCGTGGAACATATAAATTAGATTGGTAAGATGAAGTTTCAAAGAAATTTAATTGATGGCAAATTTTAACAGGAAAAATATTGACCTTAGAAGCTTCGATCAGTCTCTGAGCCAGCTTCACATCTGATGGGTCATGTAGCTCCATGATTTGGAGCTCTGCTTCTAAGGGTACCATCCAGAGTCCAGCAGCATCAGCATCACCGGAGGCTTGTTAGAAATGGCGATTCTCCTCCTGCCCCAGCACCTAGAAATGTGCTTGGCAGAGAGTAAGTAAGATAGTAAGTTCACTTCCAACCCCACTCTTCTATCAATCTGATGAAAATCTACTTATATTTGAGTCTGAGGTTAAGTTACCTCGCTGGCCCAAAGGAATTTCTCCCCTCTGCAAGCTCTGTCTCAACATTGACTGCTATTTTTGCATTCTCCTGTTGCATGTGAATTGTTTGCTTGCATATGTATGTAAAGGAACTAGTAATTTCCCCTAATAAAACAAAACCCCTGGCTTTAGGATTGGCACTGGGAGGGAAGTCTCTAACTAGAGAGAGAAGGGGAGTATCCCCTTAACATTTCCCTTATGAGATGTAAACTTTTGAGGGTGCTGGAATTTTAAACCAGATGGGACAATAGGCATAACCCGGGACTGTCTCAGGCATACTGGTATGTATGGTCATTCTAGGTATAAAGCTCAGCAGTGTCGTGCCATAAACCAAAACTGAGTAGGATGAAATGCTACGGTCACTGCAAGGTCTTTTGGGCTGGCCTTCAAGGCTTCTCATTGGCTTCTTATCTTAGTCACACAACCCTGTCCCTTGATTGGTTCCTTTCTGCCATGAGCCACCAGCAATTTCTCCTCTAGTCATTTGTTTAAAAGTTCAACTATTGTGCAAATTCCAGGCAACTCTTGACTCCCTGGTTGTCTGGTCTTTTTCCTTGGGTTCTGCCATTTTACCTTTCCCAGAACTCTTTCTGCTGCTCTAAATTTTAATTGATATAACTCCTTGTTTGTCTCACTATCATTCTTCATTTCTCTCTTCTCTTTCCTACCTTCTCTGACTTTGTTTGTATATTTGCTTGCTTGTTCTCATGCATCTCTTTTCTTCTGAGGCTCAGGTCCAAAACTATCAGTTACCTATTCTGTTTCCTGTTAGTTAATCTCATAAATTAAATTTGACAAAGTCCCTTGACTAGCAAAGGAAATGCATAAGTCACAGTAAAAGGTGTACACAAATGTCAAATATATTTGAGGATCTGTCTATTCATCACATCACTTCTATAAAGATCCAGGAGAAATAGGGTATAACTAGAAGTGTGTTTAGTTACTGCACAACACAACAGTAAACTTTTCTTACAAGTAGTATATTTCTTTAACAGAAATTTCTAAAGACACAAATTGTTTTCTCAATATGAAGTAAGTACTTGGTGAATTCTTGTTGGAATGAGAACTTACTTGGGCTTTGGAGTAAGACAGAATTCTATGTGCAAGTGTTGGAGAAAATTCAACCTAAAGGGGCTGCACCTGGGAGGGGCTTAATTCTTCCTATTACTAAAATATTTCCAGGACTCCTGGGTGGCTCAGTTGGTTAAGCATCTGCCTTCGGCTCAGGTCATGATCCCAAGGTCTTGGGATGGAGCCCCACATCAGGCTCCCTGCTCAGGGGGGAGCCTGCTTCTTCCTCTGCTCCTGCCCCACCTCCTGCTTATGCTCTGTTTCCTTCTCTCTCACAAAAATAAATAAATAAAATCTCTACGAAAGAAGGAAAAAAAAGATAAAATATTTCCAAGAGATAGAAACATTTGCATGCATGTTTACATATCACCATTCCGGATGTCTCTTTAGATCAATCATGGGTAAAAATAATTCATAGTCAGGCTCTGATATTTGGTTTTGTCACTTATTTTTAAGCAATTGAGTAAAATGTCTATATGGTAATAATGGATGCTAGTAAACTAAAATTCATAGAGACATAAAAATCTCTAATGATTTTCACTCTAAGTTTATCTCTCTTTATGCTAAACGAACAGGACTATAGGAGACAGGGAAAAAGCGTTTCTGAAGTATTTTGTTGGGAGGTCACAGAATAAGCTTTTTTCCCACTGTGGAAAAATGAAGAACAGTCACAAAGTGAAGAGCATGGTGGCTTAATGTTTAAAACACAGGTTTGAACACAATTTCCTGTTAAAGGAACTAAAATTGAGAGCATTAGAAACATCTGTGCCATTCTTCCTAGAAAATGTTTTTCTGAGGTAGTTTCCTTAGAACAGGGAATCTGTTCTGGTTCTTATTGTAAAAATCCTGGAGAAACTTGAAAACAGCAATGGAAACAGGAAACAGAGTTCAATTTGTGGAAAGCGCTGAAAAGAAAAGCAAATCACTGAAAATGCAGCTCCCTCTGAAGATTCTTAGAACACAGAGGCCGGATAATAGAAAAGCTGGCATAGAGATGGGTTAATGAGAATGTGGTGTGCCACTGACCAACTGGGTGTGTTTTGAATTTGTAGGCTTTATTCTGTCTTTTCACACAAATTCTCCCCTAAAAAATGTCCCCCAAACAGTCTTTTTCATGTTATTTAAGACAAGTTTCAGAATCAAGTTCATAGAAATCCACCAGAAGTTATTTAGCCTAGACTAGCTGAGTGATACCTAGAAGAATTTTGAGTTCTAGGACATTGTAGACACCAATAAAGAATTTGAATGAGCCTAGACATTTCCTGCCTCTCATATTTCCATGAACAGAGGAAGGCTGATACTTTTTTATATATATGTATCTCTTTGACGAAGTAAATTTCTCAGAGTGGCTGAGTTTATTGTCAGTTCCTGAGGCATACTGACTTGTCCTTTGTAGCCTCAGATTGGGAGATGGTTGAATGAAGGATGTCTGTTACACCGGGAGCAGGAGTCGAACCTTGCTGGTCGGGGGGTGGCAGGGGAGTGCTTGTTGGAGATGACAGAGTGGGCTAAGGAAATTGCTAGAGCTACATGTGTCCTATATGGCTAGCTGGCTATGCTAAGAGGTTTCCAGAATTGTGTTGCTGCTGCTGGACAGCCCAAGAATCTCTGAGACTCCTGGCAGACAGTAGGAACAGGCTTCAGTGTCCCCTTGATCACCGACACTGCAGTGTCCAGTGTCCAGGGGGTGGTCACATGGGATTACTTGCCTCTATAGCTCTAACCCCCAGTTCAAACGTTTCCCTCGAGTTCACATGCTGTGTGATAAGATGATGAAGACCTTGTTCCACTTCACCTTGCACGTTGGCCCCCCGCAGAGAGGCTGTAAGCCACCATCTCTTCCAGTGTCCACTCTCTGCATTTGGTGGGTGTCACATCGGTCTCTCGATGCTCCTCAGTTTTTTGTTCCTTTCCCTATATCTCATCAGTTGGAAAGTTGTGGAACTTTGTAGGACTAAGCCACTGGGCTACTAAGAAGAGCTGAGGAGGCAAACGGAGCTGAAAACAGCCCTCTTCCGCTTGCCCCATCATGCTCCCTAACGTGGAGCTGAATCTGCCTGAAGGACAGAGCTTCTTGTCTTTGCACAAAGGCACTGCACAGTTCAGCAGCAGCATGGCTGAGGGCTTTGGGGTTCCTTGAGACTGACTACCTCTGATTCTACTGCAAAGCCCTGAGGTATGTATTCCCGAAGGCAAGCCTTCCCGTCTTTTTTCATTGCTTCAGTGGACACCATGGAAAAGGAGAGCGACAGCATTGTCTTCATCACCTTTTTGGAGATCATAAATTTATTGGCCACTTCTGCTCTGGGAGGGGTGAAATGCCCCACTGTCTTTAGTAATAGCTGGGTTACCAAGCTCTTTGTTATTATGATAATTTTTACATAGTTTCTTTCAAATGGGGTATTAATCCTTTTGAAAAAGCACAACTGTTGACAACCTCCTCTATAAATGATGGACCTACTTTTTTTTTTAATTTATTCATCCAACCCAGACAGAGAGAGAGCAGGAGTGGGGGTGGGAAGAGGCAGAAAGAGAGGGAGAGAGAGACCTAAGCACATTGCTCACCAAGTGTGGCGCCCCGGGCAAGGCCAAGGTGGGACCCACACAGTCCGATGCAGGGCTGACTCCACGACCCTGAGATCTTGACCACAGCGTAAACTAAGAGTCTGGTGCCCTACTGACTGCGCCACCCATGCGCCCTGATGATGGGCCTACGTTTAAAGGTTATCTGAGTTCGCTTTGAGTTCCTTAAGAAGACAGAAATCAGAATTGTGAGAGGACACCTAGTAGTGATAAATGCATGGTGGCTTCCCCCAATCATCCTGGTTGGCTAGGAGCTCCAGCCCTGGGCCATAGTCAAGGATTCTTTGGTGACAAGGCACCTTTTCCACTGCGCTGCATCCAAGTTATGATGGTGATTTTAAATGTGCACTTTTACCCAAAGAAAAGCCTTAACATCAGCAAGCATAAGGCCAGCACATCACAGTATCTGAAGTTCTGGAGATTCTGGCTGAGGTGGAGGCAAAGAATGAAGTCCATGGTGTCACAGAGTTTCCTCACTATCCCTCTTTTTCAAATAGCTATTTACTAAGCACCTGAATGAAACACCATGGAGGGTACTGAGAAATGAAGACATATTTTCTCCTCTCAAAAAGTGCATTCTCTAGCTGAACAGCTCATCCCCTCCCCTGAAATCACTATAGCACCTGCATCATTTAACACAGGGCAGTGTGTCTGCTCCCGGTCAGCGTGGAGGCATTTCCCATCCTTTCCAGATTTGGAGCATCGGGCTGAAAGACATCTGTGAAGCAGTGGAACTGAACCTAATCATCCAGGCACATCTGAGAAATGGGCAATTTAAAGGCAGACACAGAATATATGGAACTGATATCTTAGAAACAAATTTACAAGATGCATACTTCTTCATCCTTAAAGATCTACAACGCCAAAGAATCCAAAAAGAGCAACTTAGAAACTGTGAGGTGAAGGGGGTAAGGGGGTGAAGGGAGAAAACGGAGGTTGGAGCTGGGTGCGAGGTCTGGAATTCAATTGTTTCTCCAAGTTTTGAACCGGGATTTGTAACCTGTAAAGGCACAAACCCAGTTTTTAACAACAAAGAGCAAGGCCTCCCATTTGAGCAAACAGGATAACTAAATATTATGAGAATTCTTGGAAATACTAATTTCCATTTATACAAAGGAACCATCTGGAAGGAACCATGATAAGTGCTCAGTATTAACTATTTTTCCTTAAAAGAAATCTATTAAGGAGATACTATTATAAGGCCTGTTTTACAGGTGGGGAAACAATTTTAACCCAAGGTATTGGACTCCAAATCTCATTGTTTTAACTTATATGCCTCTTTAAATGATAAAGTTAAACTCTTTACACAAGAAAGCTTATTATGCATCCTTCTCCTGGATTTGTCGCCGTCATTTGTATCTTAAGTCTTTTGTGTTGTGGTCTTTGCAGTAATGGTACCCTAGGTACAAGTATCTGACTACTACATGTCTTCTCTGTCGCTACACCTGTGCATGCACCTGATGAGATAAAAATTACTTATGACTTTCTTCATTATAGTTTTATATACATATATATGATATACATGATTACATATACATTAGGAATTTATATACAATATAATTTTTTAAAAGATTTTATTTATTTGAGAGAAAGAGAGAGAGAAAGCACACACGAGTTGGGGAAGGGGCAGAGGGAGATGGAAAGTCCCCACTGAGTAGGGAGCCCAACACAGGGCTTGAGGCTCCCAGCACCCTGAAATCATGACCTGAGCCAAAATCAGAGGCTTAACCAACTGAGCCACCCAGGCGCCCCCAATATAATTTTTGATGATATGTATAAGAAGTTTCTTTAACTATGACATCCATTTCATAATAATCAAAGGGTACTAAGAAATATTTGTGATGCGGCTCCTGGGTGGCTCAGTCGGTTAAGCATCTGCCTGCCTTCGGCTCAGG
This sequence comes from Zalophus californianus, assembly GCF_009762305.2. Lineage (NCBI taxonomy): Eukaryota > Metazoa > Chordata > Mammalia > Carnivora > Otariidae > Zalophus > Zalophus californianus. Next base: position 56,863,705 of record NC_045604.1, on the reverse strand, counting down.
TCATGATCCCAGGGTCCTGGGATCAAGTCCTGCATCAGACTCTTTGCTTAGTGGGGAGTCGGCTTCTCCCTTTCCTTCTGCCCCTCTCCCTTGCTCGTGCTCTCTCTCTCTCTTGCTCTCTCTCTCAAATGAATAAATAAAATCTTTTTTTAAAAGAAATATTTGTGATGAAAAACGGGCATTGGTAAGGTTAAGCCCATTGGGCTGGTGGAAAGAGAAAAGTTTTTAAAAAGACTTCCATTCAGATTCTGGTTCCAGGGGAGGATGTGACTGGGATCAAATCACCCACTTCCTCAAGTCTCAACTTCTTTGTCTATAAAATGCAGGTAGCAAGTATAACCTAATTGAGGGCCATTATGAAAATGAAGTGTTAGCCTATGTAAAGCTCTTCTGCCCAGCATACAGTAAATGCTGAAAACTGTTAGCTTTTATAATCTTATTAAGCGGAGATGATATATACTTCACAAGGTCCTATTAAGCAAGATGCTATATAAAAAGTGCCAACCTAACTGATGTCCAGTAAATAGCACATTTCATTGAGTCCAAGTTATACCATTATTTTAGGTACCTCCAAGAAAGAAAAAAAAAATACTTCCAATTATGCTATAGTTGTAGAGAGGAAGGGAGATCCCAACTTCCGGTATGTCAAATGTGAACGTTTTCACACTAGAATTAAACCTTTCCTTTTTTTTTTTTTTTAAAGATTTTACTTATTTATTTGACAGAGAGAGAAACACAGCGAGAAAGGAACACAAGCAGGGGCAGAGGGAGAGGGAGAAGCAGGCTTCCCGTAGAGCAGGGAGCCCGATGCGGGGCTCGATCCCAGGACCCTGGGATCATGACCTGAGCCGAAGGCAGACGCTTAACAACTGAGCCACCCAGGTGCCCCTAGAATTAAACCTTTTCCTCTTCTCTTTCCTATTTAACTAGTAAGGAGTCTATCCTCCCCAGAATTTGAGATTTTCCTTTGCTATTCTTTTTCCCTAGGGTCTCCTACTTCCTTGGTTACAAGGGGTTAACCATAAGTACTATAAGTTTTTTTTTTTAACATTATTCAATAACAAAAAGAGAAAAAAGGAACAAACTATTGATGCATGCAATGACGTGGATGAATCCATAGATTATATTGACTGAAATAAAGCCAATCCCCAAAGGTGACATACTGTGCGGTTCTATTTGTATGACATTCTTTATTTTTCTTTAAAATTTTTTTATGTTAATCACCATACATTACATCATTAGTTTTTGATGTAGTGTTCCATGATGCATTGTTTGTGCATAACACCCAGTGCTCCATGCAGAACGTGCCCTCTTTAATACCCATCAGCAGGCTAACCCATCCCCCCACCCTCCTCCCCTCTAGAACCCTCAGTTTGTTTTTCAAAGTCCATCGTCTCTCATGGTTTGTCTCCCCCTCTGATATCCCCCCTTCATTCTTCCCCTCCTGCTATTTTCTTCTTTTTTTTATGTTTTAAAGATTTATTTTAGAGAGAGAGCAAGAGAGGAGAGAGTGGGGTGGGAGGGGTAGGGGGGAGAGGGAGAGAGAGTCTTAAGCAGACTCTGCATGGAGCGGAACCTGACAGAGGGCTTGATCTCACCACCTTGAGACCACAACCCTGAAATCATGACCTGAGATGAAACCAAGAGTTGGATGCTTAACTGACTGTGCCACCCAGGTGCCTGTATATGACATACTTTAAATGACAAATTATAGAGATGAACAGGTCAGTAGTTTCTGGGGGGTTAAGGAGAGGAAGCAACCAGAGAAGAAAGTGGGCGTAGCCAAAAAAAAAAAAAAAAGGACAACAGAAAGAACCTCTGTCGTGATGATACTTTTATATCTTGACAATATCAAGGTCAATTTTCTAGTTGTGATATTGTACGATAGTTTTGCAAGGTGTCAGCATTGGGAGAAAACAGGTGAAGTTTCTACAAAATCTCTTTGTATTATTTTTCACATACATTTCTTGCATATGAATTCATAGTTATCAAAATTAAAAAATCTAGGGGCATGTGGGTGGCTCAGTCCATTAAGCATCTGCCTTCAGCTCAGGACCTGATCTCAGTGTCCTGGGATGGAGCCCACATCGGGCTTTCTGCTCAGCAGGGGAGTCTGCTTCTCTCTCACTCTCCCTCTCTCTCAAATAAATAAAATCTTTTTTAAAAAATTAAAAAGTTTAATTTTCAAAATCTGGCTTCAACACGGCGATACAGAGATCCAAAGGCCTAATTCTAAGTTCAATATATTTCAACACTTGGTGTTTGTGCCTTTTAAGGTTGTAAAAGATACTTTGCAAGTGCATGGGTGCCCACAGAGTGGTTACCATGAAAAAGACAAGAGGTAACAAATGTTGGTACCTGTGTGTCGGTGAGGGTTTGTTAGGGATCCTATTCAATCTGCAGATCAGTGTGGGGAATTAACCATACTAAGTCTCCCAACCCCTGAACACAGTGTCTTTTCGCTTAAGTTAGAGCTTGTGTAATTTCCTTAAAAGCTGTTTCATTTCTGTAAGGTCACTAGTAATACCCCCTTTCATTACTGATTTTAATAATCTGAGACTTCTTTTTCTTGATCAGTCTAGCTGAGGATTTGGCAAGTGTGTTGATCTTTTCAAAGACCCCACTTTTGGTTTTGTTGAGTTTTTTCTATTGTTCTTCTATTCTTTATTTCATGATCTCTGCTTTAATCTTTATTTCCTTCTTTCTGCCTCTGTTGGGTTTAGTTTGCTCGTCTTTTTCTGGTGTCTTAAGGTGAAAATTTAGGTTATCAATTGGTGATTTTTTTTATTGGATTTTCTGTATCTTTTATACTATCATGATTCCCCTTTATTTCTCCCATCTCAGTATGAATTCAATTGCTCAGAATTCTTATTCTTATATGAGATAAATGAATATAAAAATAAAACAAAAAGCTTCTTCCTAGGTACCTAAGGTCTTCAGTCTAGTATTTAGGTTCGTACCATTTAGTGATGCATATGTATGCCCTTAGAATTAATGGCATGGTCATCTGACCAGGCACTTCATAAAAACAGAAGACTGGGAAGAAATTCAAACTTGAAATCAAGAAGTGTCGGGGTGCCTGGGTGGCTCAGTCAGTTAAGTGTCTGCCTTCGGCTCAGGTCATGATCCCAGGGTCCTCGGATGCGCCCCACCATTGGGCTTCCTGCTGAGCAGGGAGCCTGCTTCTCCCTCTCCCTCTGCCACTCCCCAAATAAATAAATATATAAATAAATCAAATCTTAAAAAAAAATCTAAAAAATAGAAAGTGTCAAGTTTCCCTGAGAAAAAAATTATGTAATATCAAAGATGGTAGAAAGGCCAAATAGAATAAAGGTAGAGAGCAGAAAATGTTCCCACAAAATAATCTCCCAGATCTCATCAAGTGCTCAGAACACTCTTTATCTAGTCTCCTCTAGCAAGTACATGTTATTAATATAGCTGGGATATTATTTGGATATAAACAAACAAACATCATAATTAAAAAAATAATAGCAAAGCAGAAATCAAACATTCAAAAGTTTTTGGTTATTCTTTTTATTTCACTTAGGAACCACTCAGTGGACAATAACTCAGTTACTTAAAAGCCATTTCAATTAGGAATCTCTTTAGTCCTTCATCAATTATTTCGAGTGTTCTAGTCTCAAATACATTCCTTTCTTCCACAAACTTTTGAAAGAGATGAATACCTCCACCTACACCAAAATAATGTGCTTTGCTGGCTAAGAGCACCAGTCCATTCTTATCTAACAATTTAAGGAATGTCTGGTGCAAAGTACCGTAATAATCTGGATTGTAAATGGTTTCTGAGGTGAGAATGAGATCATATTTTTCAAAGAATTTTTCACTACTTAGTACAAGTTTACAAAACTCAGACCACTCCCCTGAAAAGAACCGGCATTTACATAATTCTTGTGTTATTTTTGATTTCCTGCATCTTTTCACATCGGGTTCATTTATGTCATTTCCTTCATCTTCCAAAGTTGAGTTAGCCACTACATTAGGTAAGGTTACTTCATCAATCACCATACTGTTATAATCTTGAAAATGAATTTCTTTGGCCCCTCCCTTGAATGCAACTATACCCAGCAACCCTGATCCACAGCCAAGATCCAACACTTTTTTCCCAACAAATTTCACATTGGCCTTTGTGAAATAAGCCAGCAAATCAAAGGTACATTCCCAGATTTTTAAGCCTCCTTCATAAACACCTGTAATCAGATCAGAGTGAGAAGAAATGCTTTGTGAAACTATATTTTCTCCAGGGAAGTTCTCTTTCAACAAGATGGTTTTCACTATTGATACATTAACATGTTGGGGACCTGGTAATGTCTCTACGACTTTGTTTTCTAACACTTTCTTTAAATCTTTAGGCATAGGATGCTCTTTGGCAACACTCGTGCAGGGATGTTTTTCATGTGGCTCCAAGTTACTTGAGCCGTTTGCTGTACTGAGTGAGCGGTTGGTGTCTTGAGAGGCAGCTGCATTTCCCACTGGCTTATGTTCCAACAAATGATCCTGAGGCCAGTCAAACTGTTCTGTAGAATATTTTCTGTCCCTGTGTTTACCTTTTTTACTTTCTGAGACTAAAGAGCCTTTGGAGGAATCTAGGGCCAAAGCTCCATCTCCAAGGGGTGTTGATTCATTTTCCAGATGGTTTTCTATAGTAAAATTAAATTGAAAAGTCATCCTCTCATTAAAGGCAGACAATCCTTAAATTCAAAGGAAGGTTCTTCAATTTCTGTATAGAACTAATGACACACACATAACCTGCTTCAATTATTCAGTTAGTTTTGTTGAGGATTAATTTTTCTTTACAATATTTAGAGATGTTTCCAAATGACTTTTTAGAGGTCTTCGCTCTTCTTTCAAATTAGCTCTGGAGAAAAAAAAGAAAATTGTTATTAAAAAGTAAAATGAGGGGCACCTGGCTGGTTCAGTTGGTACAGCATGTGACTCTTGATCTTGGGGTTCCGAGTTCAAGCCCCACATTGAGCATAGAGCTTACTTAAAAATAAATAAACAAATGAAATAAAAGTTTTTTAAAAAAGGCAAAATGATATATTTCACTAAAATGTAACATTAAATAGCACCCCTTCCCCCCACCGCTATACAGCTGCTTTTTCTGTAAAAGCTGTGAAGGGAGAGGGATAGAAAGAGAAACACATAACACACACCCTTCGGGGTTCAAGAAATGGAGAAGAGAATAAACTGTAAAAACAAACAAAAGGACAACAGAACAACTCGAAAAAACATAAAAGTCCAAAATTGCCAGGCATAAAAGACAAGCCTGACTTAAGTCTTTCACCTATCATGATCTTGCCCAAACATACCTACCTCCTAAAACTGCCAGAATCTCTTCACTTCAGTCTGTTACTGTTTCAAGTAACAGGCCTTCAAGACTTTATTTTGGTAAATGACAACCCCTTTAAAAACAAGCACGGGTATGGTGTGCGTAATTCATCCAAATGACCTTAGCTACAAACATTTAGCAAAGACCAGCAGCCCCAAGGGTATGGGAATAGGAGCATTTTGGAGTAATTAGTAAAGATTAATTTGGTTTTAGAGAAACAAAATAAGGGCACTGACTAATCCCCTGGAGTCCCCTAGAAAGTAGAAGCAACTTTACCAAACTTTACCAAAACTCTTCACAGTATTTATCGTGTTAGATAACTTTATATATTTATTTCCTTCAATTTGCACAACTCTGGCAGGCAGGGTCTTTATTTCCATTACACGAGACGTACAAAGTCGGGTCGCACAGTGAAGTGGGTAGAAAGGTGCCTGTTTCTATCTACCCAACCGCGCCCTGGGCCTTGGAATCATTTCTGGCTGCAAGTCCCAGGTCAACCGTGACCCCAGATGCTCAATCTCAAAGCCCCATGGAACAGACGGTAGCAAATCTGGGGTCTTCCGCCTTCACCTCCTCTAAGCGCCTCACTGCAACCGTTTCCAGCCATCCAGACCTGAGAATGCTCGCAGCCCGGGAAGGTCCCAGCGCCCGGCGCTGAGAAACCCCACGCCACGCCGGACCCTCGGAATGAAAAGCGCGCACCTGTGAGTCGAGTCCTCCGCGGGCCAGACAAGCCCGGCTCCCTTCCCAGACGCGCGCGGCTCGAGCTCACGAGGAACGCAGTCCGCTTCCTCTCTATGGTACTGGTGCCGGCCGAGAGCTCGCAAGGCCTGCCGGGAGGGCGGGAGTTTCCGGTCTTGGCGGTGGCGGGACTGGTTTGAAGCTGTGCTGGTTGGCGAAACATGTCTCAGGAACGCGCGGCCCCGGCGAGCGCTGTTCCTCTGGAAGAATTAAGCAGCTGGCCGGAGGAGCTGTGCCGCCGGGAACTGCCGTCTGTCTTGCCTCGGCTCCTTATATCCTTCATTGTCACCTCCCCCCACTGAGGGCTGTGGGGCAGGTCTCCCAACTTTTCTCCGGTCTCGTCACACTCGCCGCCCGGCCGTGTAGTGTTGCTGAGGCCTGAACCCTCTCCTTGCCTCGCTGATGGGCGAGATGAGTAAGCGAGGGAGACGAGGGCGAGCGGGGACCATGGCTGCCCAGACCGAAGGCATGCTTCCCTTTGGCACTGGAAGGGTTCGCGCTGGTGTTCCGCCCTGATTTTGGCAGTGGATGTGGCGTTTTCTTCCATTCCTTTGTGCCTTTTAAGTTTTTCTGTACTCGTCACGTGCAATTAAGTGTAAATACCTTTGTTTGGGACAGCGGGGGAGGCAAGCACTCAGACCTGATCTGTGAGGTGAGCTCTGACTCCTAATAGCTGGATGAGGTAAAGAGATAACGCTCTGAGCTCTTACCTCTAGGACGGATGGTGAATATGGATACCTTTCTCAGTATTACGGGAATTAAAGGACGTAGATCTGCCATGGTGCCAAGTATGTAAAAGATGTCCAGTAAATAAAAATGTTCTTCCTCTTCTCGGACCTCTTTCCTTTGTTGTTGGTTACAAGGAGTTGCTTCCTTTTGTAATTGGCTTTCACCTGCTGAGTTTGAGTTACTTAATGCCTCCGTTGTCCAAGTGCATACTATTTTTCTTGTAAATGTGCCTGGAACCCAGTCCTCCCATGTTAAAAAGTAATTTTTTCTTTAACATTTTTGAGGTCGCCTTCAACATAAAGCTACACTTAAAAAAATGACCTTCACTTTAGAGAGTCTCAAATAATTTTTTACATCTAAAGGCAAATATACATATTACCGTTATGTAGAAGTTACGTGCTTAGGCATTGGCAAAAGCCCACTTAGGTTCCAAAGGCTTTTCTTAGTCATTGTGCAGATTCGGAATGGTTTTCCTCAAGGATTTTGATTTGGAAAACACATAGCCATCCTTACTCCAAAACCTTTACTGGGGACATAGTACATACCAGGCAGGGTGTTAGCCTTTGGGGGAACAAAGATAAGGAACATGGTTCCTCTTTTCCCCCCTCAAGCTTATGGGGAACTTCAGTAATTGAAAGTCAACATTCCCACTTGGTTTTGCATCTCAGACTTAACATTCAAAAGAAACTAAAGCTGTTCTCCCAGTTTTCAACACTTTTCAACAGATAAGTTTTTAATAAATTATAGTCACATCACCCAAACATTACTTTTATGTTTTGCCTTTTACATACTCTTTTCCAGTCTTTACCTGCATGTCTACATAATCATAAATTAGGTTTAATTTTGGAAGGGGCTAGAATTTTTTTGACCTTTGTTGAAATTTTTCTGTAAGACAAATTCAACCCTATTGAACTAAAGAAAATGAGTTAATGACTATACCTCATTTTGATTGCTGCTGTAAAATTAATATATGCAAAGTAAGATGTCAGAAGAAGAATCAATTCTTGTATTACTGTGATGGAGTTATATAGTTTGTTCACTTTCCTTGCTGACACATTCTTTAATACTTATTTTACAATAAGAAATTTCTAACAATTCTTGGTGGTATACAAGTATACAATTTATAATGTGATTACTGCTAACTTTTGTAAGGACGTAGGATAATTTATTGTCACATTTATAAGTGTCTGCTATGTGCAGAAGAATTTCAGTCTGCTAAGCTTCATAAGAGGCACACAAGTAATGTGAAAAGAAGATAGAAAGTGTTGAGGGACTTAATACAGGTGCAAATAGAATACTGGAGAGGTTTGAAGGAGGAAGAAATGTCTTTCCTGTTTTAGAAACCAGAAATCCATGGATTATTATAGTACTGTTCCTCTGTCAAAAGAATGTCAACTACACATAGTTTGAAAAGACAATTTTATCCCTGCTCAATTTTGAAAGTGTTTCCTTGGAGTATTTTCATTATATTATAGTTTGTTTACCTAAGAACATTAAATTTTTAAAAGTAAAATTAAGCCAGTAATTTGAGTTTAATTTCAATTTCTTACTGATCATTGCCTAAACTTCAAGAAGGCTGCTTTTTAGATTTATTCTTAGCAGTGAATATCCTATTACTGTAATATTGGTATCTTCCTTAATTTTTTTACTCTATGTATCAGCATTCTGACAACTGGATTGAGCATATTCGTAAGTAAAATTATCTTAATTGTTTGATTTACTTTGATGTCATGAAGGTCTGAGTCCTACATATATCGATACAGTTTCATATTCCCTTCAAGTGTATTCTAGTAGTGTTACAGACTGTAAATTTCAGTTACTTAAAATTACCAAATTCCTTCAAGTAGTCGTACTTAAAGTTTTAAATTCTATTTTGGATGGATACGAGAACTATTGATAATGTCCATATAAGCGCATTGAAATTTTAAATGTTTGTTGTTAAACTGGTTAGACTCATATAAAACATAATTTGCAGTCTGCTTTCAGGTTGACTTTATCATCTTCTCTCTGTTCTTTAATCTTATTTGGCTTATTTATTTACCTATTTAGTTAGGAGAAGAGATGGATTAAAGACTAGACTACACAATTTACTCATTTTGAGTTACCTTATTCTATTTACATTTCACTTGATTGTGGATATTTATAATTTTCAATCTATGTTGCCTGTTGGGTCTAATTTTTTTAAGTAATAATTTTTTTTATCCTGAGTATATATATTTCTACAGTGAATATTTATACATATTCACTGTAGAAAATTTGAAACGTGCAGAAAATCAGAAAAGATAATGAAACATCCATTAATCTGAAATGGTTAAGATTTTGGTATAGAACATTCTCATCTTGATTCTATACATTCTTGCCAGGCTATTATTCTTTGTATATACATGTTTATATATATTAAGATTGGGATTATACTATTTTGGAAGCTTGGTCATTTAACCTTAAAGTATTGGAAATATTTTTTCATGGTTTTAAATGCTCTTGAATAATAATTTTAATGAAAGCAAATCCTATTCAGTAGATGTACCCACATCCTTTAAGTGGTCCTCAAAGGCTAGACATACAGATTTTTTTGTTTTTATTTTCTTGTTATTATTTCAGATACTTAATAGCTTCTCTACGTAGGGGTGCCTGGGTGGCTCAGGTTAAGTGTCTGCCTTTGGCTCAGGTCACGATCTCAGGGTCCTGGGATCGAGTCCTGTGTTGGGCTCCCTGCTCAGCAGGGAGTCTGCTTCCCCCTTTTCCTCTCCCTCTCCTCCCCTCCTGTGTGTGTGTGTGTGTGTGTGTGTGTGTGTGTGTGTGTGTGTGTGTGTGTGTGTGTGTGTGTGTGCGCGCGCGCGCGCATGCGCGCGCCCATCTCAAATAAATTTTTATTTATTTATTTATTTATTTATTTTAAAGATTTTATTTATTTTTTTGACAGAGAGACACAGTGAGAGAGGGAACACAAGCAGGGGGAGTGGGAGAGGGAGAAACAGGCTTTTCCGCAGAGCAGAGAGCCCGATGTGGGGCTCGATCCCAGGACCCTGGGATCATGACCTGAGCCGAAGGCAGACGCTTAACGACTGAGCCCCCCAGGCGCCCCTCAAATAAATAAATTTTTAAAAATATTTTTATTTATTTAATTGTCAGAGTGCACAAGCAGGGGGAGTGGCAGGCAGAGGGAGAAGCAGGCTCCCTGCTGAGCAAGGAGCCCATGTGGGACTTGATCTCAGAACCCTAGGATCATGACCTGAGCTGAAGGCAGCCGCTTAACCAACTGTGCCACCCAGGTGTCCCAGTAAAATCTTTTAATAATAAACATAGTTTTTCTACATAGAAAATGGCATTTTGAAATTGTACAAAGCTTCAGATTGGTAGTACTTACATATTCTTGCATTTGGGGAAGGGGCAGTGATCTTTGTTGGCTGACATGACTTAATATTCTTATAAAATATGTTTCTATTTTGCTTTATAGAAATTCTGAAAATTATTGTGGAAATGTTTTTACCTCATATGAACCACCTGACGCTGGAAGAGACTTTCTTCTCACAAGTGCTGCCAAAGGTATTGTCCTATTATCATCTTAATCAGTCTACATGTTATAAAGGCTGTTTAAATCTAGCCTCAGTTTTAGATCATTTATTAACTGTGGCTCTTTTTTTCCTAATGTATCAGACATATTTGAAATACAAATAATTTAGTAAGAAATAGATCTCATGTGAGAACATGATGGTGTTAGTGTGATCATTAGGTGGTTAAAAACTATTATAATTTTAAGTAATATAGATCCTTTACTAATTGAATTTACATTATTTGTAGCTAATTTTAAGTACTGTATTTTAAAGCAATTCAATGAATATCTGGGATGAGTGATGAAGTTAGCTAAGATCTTCTCTGTAGAGTTTATTAATAATTGTTAAATTTCATTGTTTAGAAAAATTGAGCCAATTTTTTAAAAAGATTTATTTATTTATTTTAGAGAGAGAGTGTGTGCAGGAGCGAGTGTGGGGGAGGGGCACAGGGAGAGGGGGAGAGAGAATCCCAAGCAGACTCCCTGCTGAGTGCAGAGACCTACACAGTGCTTGATCTCACAACCGTGAGACCATGACCTGAGCCAAAACCAAGAGCTGGAGACACCTAGGCGCCCCTGGAGCCAAATTTTATTAAAGAAGGCTTAGAATAAAAAAAAGGCTGGAATGTTGGTAAAATCAAATAACCAAGAGAAAACATTAAGTTCACCAACTACATTATCTTTTACTCTACCTAGTTCCTATTACCTTTTAGATATATATGGTATACTTTTTCTCTGAAAAGCACAGGCATTTTTTTTTTAATTGAAGGAATTAAAGGTATTTTGTGCAAAAAATGAAACTTTTTTTAATGATTTTTAAGTTTAGCTTTGAAGCAGATAATCATCAAAATTCCTGTTACTCATATTCATTTGATTGTTCTCTATCTAAAAGTTTCTTAGAATTTGTTCTTGACCACCAGAAAAAGATCCAGCTGTTATATAGATTAAAATAAGGATGCTGAGGATTAGCTTGCCTTTGGGAAACAATATCCTCTTTAATTACATTGTGTTGTTATTTTTGCAGTGTTTAGGCCATTTAAATTGTTTAGAAAAATCTGAGTATTTAGATCTTAGGGTAGCTAACTTCACAGACAAAAAAAACTTAGTTCTAAGGTCACATACAGTACCTCTAACCCAGGAATGGTATTTTGAGTTGATCAGAAAGGCGAACTGTTTAGAACGCAAGTAAATAGGTAATTCAGCATTACCCCCAGAAAATACCCTTATAAATATCCATATGAATATTGATTGGTTAAGTCCACCAACTTTTATTGTGTAGAGTAGCACTTAACCTTTGTTACAGCACCAAAAAATTAACTTCGAGTGATTTTATTTTATTTTATTTTATTTTATTAAATAGAGTCAAACCACAGAAATGGAAAAGAAATCAATTTCAACCTGAAGCTTTTAAAAGATTGTGTTATATGACTACTTCATATATATAAAAACATATATATTGTTTACTTTAGTACGTGCAGTTTTTAAGCTAGATAATATCCCATGGCTATTACTAGCAGAAAATTGTCTGATTTTTTTTTTCTTTAAAGATATGTCTTCCCTTTCTAGTGTTTTCTGTTACTCCTCTTTATAACATGCTTACTTTTCACAGACAGTGAAATTATTTGATGACATGATGTACGAGTTAACCAGTCAAGCCAGAGGACTATCAAGCCATAATTTAGAAATCCAGACCACTCTAAGGAATATTTTGCAAGTATGTCAAATTTATTAGAAAGGGTATAGGGGAAGAGCTTAAACAGTGTAAGAATTTTTATACTGATATTAATTAGCTATATATCCTTTATATAGTGGCCCAATGCTGGAATTAAATTTATAGAATTAAATAAATGAATGCAAAAAAATAAATTTTGTATTTTTTTATGCTGAGTAAACACCAAACTTATATAAGACAAGTGATCAGGGTATCTTGCCCTACCTATAATTTCAAAGCTTATACTTAGAACACCTGCCATATGCTTTGATGTGTGGGTTAGGATTCTGAGTTTTTTTTTTAAACCAAATGGCTAGCCAGTTGTTCTAATATTTGTAGTTCTGATAGACAGAAGTTCAATGAAGAAGGAATAGAGTGTCCATTTTGTTCACTCCTGTATCCCTAGTACCTGGCATGTCTGATACCTTTCTATGTTTGTGAACAAAAACATACTGTGAATGAAACTTCTCTCCTTATTTCCAGACAATGGTTCAGCTCTTAGCAGCTCTTACAGGATGTGTTCAGCATGTCTGTGTCACACAGGAATCCATCATTCTAGAAAACATTCATAGTCTTCCCTCCTCAGTCCTACATGTAATCAAAAGTACATTTGTACATTGTAAGGTAAGTAATCAGTCTAAGTATACTTTAAATGGCCTGAAATCCACAGGCAAAAAGGCTGAGGAAAATAGTGTTTGCATGTAAGATTTTACATATTAGCCTGTATTACTGGAGTAAAGTAGAACAAAGAACCATGTACAGGCATACTTTGGTGGTTTTTTTTGTTTGTTTTTAAATATTTTATTTATTTGACAGAGAGAGACACAGCAAGAGAGAGAATAGGAGCAGAGGGAGTGGGAGAGGGAGAAGCAGGCTTCCTGCTGAGCAGGGAGCCCAATGCGGGGCTCGATCCCAGGACCCTGGGGAGGGTCGTTAAGGTGCTTAATGTTAGGTTAACGACTGAGCCACCCAGGCGCCCCCAGGCATACTTTGTTTTATTGCACTTTGCAGATATTGTGTTTTTTTTACAAATTGTAGGCTTGTGGCAACCCTGTGTCCATCAAGTCTGCTGGTGCCATTTTTCTAACATTTGCTTGTTTGTGTTTCTTTGTCACAGTCTTGTAATTTTGTCAATATTTCAAACATTTTCATTATTTGTTATAGTGATGTGTGGATCAGTGATTGTGATTTGCTGAAAGCTCAGATGATGGTTAGCATTTTTTAGCAATAAATATTTTTTGTTAAGGTATATACTTTTTTTTTCCAACATAATGCTGTTGCACACTTAATAGACTACAGTGTAATATAAACGTAACTTTTATATGCACTGGGAAACCAAAAACTTTAACTCGTTTTATTGCAGTAGTCTGGAATTGAACCTGTGATATTTCTGAGGTGTGCCTGTATATAAATATTTGTTTCAAAATAAGTGGTTGTAAGGAACTGATTAAAAATGGGCTTTTGCGGTTTTGTTTTTGTTGTTTTGTTGTTTTTCTTTTCTATAAAGAAAGAAGAGATAGGGATTTGTGAGTCACAGGAATCCTGAAATTGTTCTGTCATGATATTGGTGGATCAGATGAATTCCTTAATGATTAGGTGCCTATAAAAGGACACAGCCCTTTTGTAGTCCATCTCTACATTCCTGAGGCAGCTTTACGCCATAAAAGCTGGCCTAGGATTTGTGGGTCGGAGGCAGTTTTGGTACTGGTATTCATTGGGTGAATAAAATCACTGGTTTAACTAATGCTTCTCTTTGGTGATAGGGTGCTAAAAGTCATGTACCTCACCAAACCTTATGTATCTCCCTTTTAGTTCTATATTTGCAAGGTCTCAGAAATCAGAGATCATGCTTTATACATGCCTGCGTCTCTTGAAGTACACTATATATAACGAATGGTCACTAAACATTTGTTTAATGAGTAAATATGTGATTCAGTAGAAAGCACTGAAGTTACGAGCTTTGATGGAATGAGTTAAAGTAAATTTGTCTCTTGATCTTTTTTATGATTTGCTATTTCTCTCATTTTTATTTGTGATCAGGATAGTGAATCTGTCTATTCTGGACATTTACACCTAGTTTCAGACCTTCTCCAGGCTCTTTTCAAGGAGGCCTATTCTCTTCAAAAGCAGCTAATGGAACTACTGGATATGGTTTGCATGGACCCTTTAGTAGATGAAAATGATGATATTTTGAATATGGTAATAGGTAAGTGAGAAAACTTCCTACTTAGTATGTGACATATGTTTACTAAACTGTATATCCATTAAATTATTGAACCCAACATTGTTTCTAATGCTTTGTGGTATTTTACTCATTATGTATAAAAAAATTTAAATCCTACCTGATAAATTTTTAATCTTCTAAATTTTAGAATTTATAAAATTGATATGTGATGCCTTAACATAGATTTGTATATTCAGTTAAAGTTCACCATACATGATTTTTCCACAGTGATTAACAAAAAAAGTCATGCAACTTTATACCTTCTAAAGTAGTCCAGATACTGAGGCAGTAGCTTTCAGAGTTTTTAAACCATAATTCAGTAAGAAATGAAGTTTGCATTTCTTTCTAGAGCACATATAGTTGCATATGTATGTGTATGTTCATGAACGTGTATTTACTATGTAATATATACATTTATTTATTATATGTAAAATAATACCTATTTTATATGTAATGTACTCCATTATATTCTGTTTCATTTTTAAAGAATTGCTGATTGCTACTTCATAATTTTATCACTCACAATGCATTATAACCCAGAGTTTGAAAAACAGTAATGTATAAGGACAAAAATTTCATTTATAGCTTCTGTATAAAGAGGTAAGTTTGTTTTGTGCAGTGTATCAGGTACCTGTTGCTCTGTAAAAAACTACCCCAAAATCTATTAGGTTAAAACACCTACTGCTTTATTTATTCATGATTCTGTTGAGTCAGCAGTTTAGGCTGGGCTCAGCTGGGACAGCTTTCTCTGCTCCCCATGGTACAACTGGCTCGTTCACTCGTGTTTTTGCAGTCAGTGACCTCATCACATCTGGCTGTTGGCAGAGGCAGAAGCACTGAGCTGGCCATGTGTGGCACATCATCCAGGAGGCTATCCTGGGCTCGGTCACCTGATGGCGGCCTCAGGGTCATCATCAGGAGAGGACAAGCCCCAGTGTGCAAGCACTTTTTAAGTCTTTACTGGCCTTATAGTTATTATTATCCTGTTGACCAAAGCAAGTCATATAGCTAAGCCCCATATCAATGTGGAAGGGAACTGCCCAGGAGTGTGGACACAGAAAGGGAAGTCACTGGCCATTTTTACAAATAAAATGAAAGAGTAGAAGCCTTTCATAAATACTGTGCCAATTTGCTATAATTCTTCCTTGTTTGGTATTCTTTCCTTTGCAGCTTATTTTGTCATTTTGGATTAGAATATCTATAGAATATTTCAATTATAATAGGGTACAACTTTTATTCTACTGAACATTTTAGTTTATTTAGGTCATTTAGTTTTATTTAGGTAGGTGTAAACATCAAAAATTAATTTTCTGTTAATTTGTAAAAACCATAAATCAAAAGTATGACACTTATTTTTTAAAAATTATTTTGAAAGATTTTTTTCTAACTGCATTACCTATTTTAATAAATGTCAAAATTGATCAGTAGATAGTTTTAAATATAGGAGAAACTCACCCCATATGACATTTGAATGTCCTAAGAGTTCTGTTATCTTTTTTTGTAGTTATTCATTCATTGTTGGATATCTGCTCTGTTATTTCCGGTATGGACCATGCGTTTCATGCCAATACTTGGAAATTTATAATTAAGTAAGTTTTTTTCCTTTGCTTTTTTACTTTTTGTAATATATTTTCCATATCCAAAATCTAAATTATTCATAAGTTTTTTAGATTGCATTTAAAACATTTTGTATGGGTGTGTATAAATAATGTTTCCTCACACTGCTGCTGATTAATCCAGATATTGTACATGTAGCTCCTAAACCAAATTGGACCTCTTTACTCTGCTGCTTCTAAAATTTAAAAAAGAAGCTCTACTTTGTTACTAATACTTTTTTTTTCTTTTTCAAGATATTATTTAAAATCAGGTCAGTTAACATATAGTGTATTATTCATTTCAGGGGTAGAATTTAGTGATTCATCACTTGCATGATGCCCAGTGCTCATAACAAGTGCCCTCCTTAATGCCCATCACCCATTTAGCCCATCCCTTACCCACTTCGCCTCCAGCAACCCTCAGTTTGTTCCCTAGAGTTAGTCTCTTATGGTTTGCCTCCCACTAGTACTTTTGAAATAATGGGCCATTGGCCTTAACCACTTGCCTACTGCTACTGTTATTTAACCCATCAGGTGTTTATTTCCGGGCTTAGATAAATTAATCATTATACTTAGAGCTGAATATAATCCCTTTATTATATGCCATTGAGTTGTTCAAGTTTAATTCTATTTATAAAGTAATTTTAGCTAGAGCATTATGAAAGGTTGCCAGGGAGAGTGCCCATAGTGCTCATCAGATTCCTGGGGGTGGGAAGGGGTAGATTTGAGATGTAAAAATGGCTGAGAACCTCTACTTTATACACATGCATAAAAATCAAAGGTCAATGTAATATTTTTAGGTCTTAGGTGCTTTTCTTGCACCACCAGGAGATCATTAACTTGTCAAGAAGTAATAGTGCAGTGGTTAAAAATGTCAACCCAGAGCCATTCTGCATGTGCTTGAATCCATTTTGAAATCATTTACTCTTCCTGAACACTTGGGAAATTTGGTTATCTTCCCTCAACCTTAATTTGCTTATCCAAAAATGGGAGTAATTAAAATAGCACTTTCTAGGTGGGTTTATTTTATTTATTTTTTTAAAAAGATTTTATTTATTTGAGAGAGAGAGCACAAGCAGGGGGAAGGGGCAGAGAGAGAGGGAGAAGCAGATTCCCCGCTGAGCAGGGAGCCCAATGCAGGACTCAGTCCCAGGACCCCGGGATCATGATCTGAGCCAAAGGCAGACTCTTAACCAATTGAGCCACCCACATGCCTCTTGGTGGGTTTATAGTGAGAATTAATTGAGTTTATCGATATGAAATGCTAAGAACTCTGCATGGCATGTAGTGAGTGCCCAATGAATTACCACATCACCATCATTACCATTGAATGTGTTCTATTCTTGTCCTCTTCCAATTCATTTGCTAGTCAGTGTTCAGTCTGATCTTTTGAAAATGTCAGTTAGAGCATGTCACTCTACTGCTTAAAATCCATCCCAAGGAGCGCCTGGGTGGCTCAGCCATTAAGCGTCTGCCTTCGGCTCAGGTCATGATCCCAGGGTCCTGAGATCGAGCCCCACATTGGGCTCCCTGCTCCGCGGGAAGCCTGCTTCTCCCTCTCCCACTCCCCCTGCTTGTGCTCCCTCTCTCGCTGTGTCTCTCTCTGTCAAATAAATAAATAAAATCTTTTAAAAAAAAAAAATCCATCCCATTTTACTAAGAGTTACAACCTAATCCTCTTTGGCCTCTGCCTTCTTCACCAGCGCATTTCTGCTGCTCTCCCTGCTCTTATTTCCTCAAACTCCTATCCCAGGGTCTTCTCACTACTCTTTCCCTCTTCCCGGGATGCTCTTCTCCATACTCTACACCTTGCTGACTCCTGCTTATCTTTCAGTTCTCAGCTGAAGGGTTACATCGTCATGATAGCGTTCTTTGATATTCTTACCCTGAGAACAAGTTATTTTAGATCTCTCTACTGTAGCATCCTGGACTTTTCTAGCTTAGCATTTATTACAACTGTAATTAATTATTCTTAAAATTATTTAATGTTCTCTCTTGTACTAGACCAGAAGTTCCATGCAGACAAAGCAGAGAGTGTGACTTCTTTCACTTCTCCATCCCTAGGGCCTAGCAGAATACCTGGAACGTTAGTAAGAGTTCAATTAATATTTTATAAGGAGAAGTAAAAAATTAGCCACTTAATAAGGTAACATGACAGCTTCAGAGGTACCATCAGCACATCTTGATTATGTCATGTCTAATATATATGATGCATTGTGATTTTTACATGTTACTTCAAGTCATATTTTTATGGTCCTATGTTACTTGATGTGTTACTTGTGATTGTATTCTTTTTATTCATTTAGGCAGAGCCTTAAGCACCAGTCGGTTATAAGGAGTCAGCTGAAACACAGAGATATAATCACCAGCTTGTGTGAAGACATTCTTTTTTCCTTCCATTCTTGTTTACAGTTAGCTGAGCAGATGACACAGTCAGATGCACAGGTAAAGTATAGTCGAATAGCACATTGGACAATAGCTCTTTATGCATTTAGCAGTTACTAAATCTCATTTGAATCTGTGGATCAGTTTACCTAAAAGGGTTCTAATTTTTTGTTGTTGTTTTTTCAATCTAGGATTATTTACAGCCCATACTTTTCACCCCAAACATTGCATTAGACTCCTACCTGCTCTTATTCCCTCTAGAAACTAGCTGTTTCTGCCCACCCCCCTTTTATGTAAGGGGGCATGTTTATGAAGCATTCTCCTCAGAATCCTTTCATTCTTTTCTACCCTATGTCAAAAATCTAACTCCTTAGTCCTTTATTTGTCTAAGGTTGTCTGATATAGCCACAGTTGGCCTGTTCTTCACCAATCTGTTGCAACCTGTAGTGATGTTATATGTAACTGTGTGTATGTATCAGTGTTCTCAAATTGATGCGCACTTACTTACATTTATTTTGATTTCAAAAAGTTATAGTGTTGAATTGGCATCCCATTTATGAAACGTATTATAAAAATTTATAACAAGTTTATTGGGAATTAATAGTTCATTTCCCTATAACAATTTTATACATAGTGCCTTTTGTTCTCAGACTAGCCCTTTAAGTTTTATTTAACTCATAATGGCTCTAAATTATAGCATTAATAGTACTCAGGACCTAAGAGTTGTATGTAATAATTTCAATGGGAAATGAGTGAAATATTTCTCCCGTAAAGTAACAGTAACCTCCCTTCCCATTGTGGACTTGCTAGCAGCTACAGGCAATTCCTTTGTACCTGGGCTCTTCCCCACCCAGCAGCTGGGGGGTGGATGTGTAAGCGTTCCTCCCTTTCCTAAAGACTGGTTGCAACTCCTGGGGCAGAGCTGATCTGGAAGGACTGATCCATGGGGAGGATGGAAGTTTGAAAAGCAGTTCTGAAGTGGGTAAAAAGGAACTGAGGAGTAGCTTTAGGAAGGGGCTGACCTTTTCCTTCTTGTTTCTCTTCTTTTTCTCTTACCTCTTACATCCTTTCTCTTCCCCTTTTCTTTTCCACCACCACTTCCTTCCATTGGTCCCCTTGCCAGTCCCCTCACCCTCCTGGAAGGAGGAGGCATTTGGTTGAGTATCTTGTGTTGTGGCTGGGAGAGTAAGATTAGAAGAGGTTTGGACAGGAGACACATGGGCAAGCCCAAGCAACAGTATAGTGCAAGAGAAAGGAGAAGTCCTGAGGGTGCCTGACCAGGGTGGCTATTTGTACACAAAGTTCAGTTTATATAAACCGCTTGTATGCAGAAATCAAAGAATTTACATTATAAGCTTTCCTAACTGTCCATTATGAACTTTCCTGTTTCATGTTTTTCCCTGTGAAAATTTGGGACTGGTAAAGTGAGTAGCACTATTCACAGTCCGTTGCCTAAAATGGAGTTTTGAGATGGTCTGTTCCTTTCTGAACTCTAAATTCTGAGTCACAGCGCCCTCTGCTGTTCACTATTGATATTTATTGAGGAATGAAACCATTTTTTTTAATTTTTTTATTGTTATGTTAATCACCATATATTACATCATTAGTTTTTGGTGCAGTGTTCCATGATTCATTGTTTGTGCATAACACCCAGTGCTCCATGCAGAACGTGCCCTCCTCAATACCCATCACCAGGCTAACCCATCCCCCTACCCCCCTCCCCTCTAGAACCCTCAGTTTGTTTTTCAGAGTCCATCATCTCTCATGGTTCGTCTCCCCCTCTGACATACTCCCCTTTTCTTCCTCTCCTGTTATCTTCTTCTTTTTCTTTTTTCTTAAAATATGTTGCGTTATTTGTTTCAGAAGTACAGAACTGTGATTCAACAGTCTTGCACAATTCACAGCGCTCACCGTAGCACATACCCTCCCCAATGTCTATCACCCAGCCACCCCATCCCTCCCACCCCCAACCACTCCAGTAACACTGAGTTTCTTTCCTGAGATTAAGAATTCCTCGTATCAGTGAGGTCATGTGATACATGTCTTTCTCTGATTGACTTATTTCACTCAGCATAACACCCTCCAGTTCCATCCACGTCGTTGCAAATGGCAAGATCTCATTCCTTTTGATGGCTGCATAATATTCCATTGTGTATATATACCACATCTTCTTTATCCATAGAATGAAACCATTTTTTTAAGTCTTCCAAGCAGTTTTCAAAAACATGAAAATACTCCCCTTCATTCTTCCCCTCCTGCTATCTTCTTTTTTTTTTTTCTTAACATATATTGCATTATTTGTTTCAGAAGTACAGAGTAAGTCGGAGGGGGAGATGAACGATGAGAGACGATGGACTCTGAAAAACAAACAGGGTTCTAGAGGGGAGGGGGTGGGGGGATGGTTTAGCCTGGTGATGGGTATTAAAGAGGGCACATTCTGTGTGGAGCACTGGGTGTTATGCACAAACAATGAATCATGGAACACTACATCAAAAACTAATGATGTAATGTATGGTGATTAACATAACAATAAAAAATTATTTAAAAAAACCACATCAAAATAAAACCACCAGATTTAATAGCTAATATGCTAAGTATGAAAGCATACAGATGTATCAGTCCCTGTATTAGGTTCCTAGGGCTGCCATAAGAAATTACCACAAACTGAGTGCCTTAAAACAGAATTTATTCTCCCACAGTTTAGAGGAGAGAAATCCGCAATGTCTCAGGAGGACCATGTTCTTTTAAAGTTGTAGGGTAGAGTCTCCTCCATGCCATTCTGTTAGTTTCTGGTGTCCCTGGCATCCCTTGGCTTACAGCTGGAGAACTCCATTCTCTGCCTCCATCATCATGTGCTGTTCTCTCCCTGCATCTTCCCATCATCTTATAAGGACACCAGTTGTACTGAAATGAGGGTATACCTACTCCAGTCTAGCTGCTACCTAAATAATTATATCTGTGATGACCCTATTTCCAAATAAAGTCACATTCTGAGGTACTGGGGATTAAGACTGTAACATATCTTTTTGAGAGATACATTTCAACCTATGAGATTGACATGTATTCTCTATTAAGTTTTGAAACTGGTTTCAAAAAGAGAATATTGTATTAGGTTTTTTAACATACAGTTTTTTAACCACCAATGATTTAGTTTTTCTATAAAGATAGGGAAATTTGGGGTGCCTGGGTGGCTCAGTCGGTTAAATGTCTGCCTTCGGCTCAGGTCATGATCCCAGAGTCCTGGGATCGAACCCCACATCGGGCTCCCTGCTCAGCGGGAAGCCTGCTTCTCCCTCCTACTACTCCTGCTTGTATTCCTTCTTTTGCTGTCTCTCTCTCTCTGTCCGATAAATAAATAAAATCTTAAAAAAAAAGGGAAATTTATTTGTAAGGCAATTAATATAAATTTAATTTCCACTGTAATTGCTACCTTTGTTCATATGATGCTTGTAGAAATTGCTATTTAGAAAATAAACATATTTTTCTACATAAATATATAGCTTATTATAAATATAAATATATAAATATAAATTTTTTTAAAAGATTTATTTGAGAGAGAGCACGTGCATTGAGAGGGAGAGGGAGAAGCAGGCTCCCTGCTTAGCAGAGAGCCGGATGTGGGGCTCAATCCCAGTACCCCCAGATCATGACCCAAACCAAAGGCAGACGCTTAACTGACTGAACCACCCAGGTGCCCCTACATACTTTCTCTTTTAAATTATTCAGTATATCAAGATGGGATTATAAATTATACACTTGATTTTTGAAAATGTCAAAATAAAAGCTCAGGATTTAATCAGTATGCTTAGTAATGAAGTAAAACTAGATCCTTCAACCAAACCTTGTGCAATTTTCCCTTGAATGAACCATTATGAATGAGCCATTCACTTAATAAGCATTTCCAGAGTTCTTATTCTGTGTAAGTCAGATTTTCTGACCTCAACCATTTACAGTCTAGGCTGGGAGAAAAATAAACAGGTAGTTAGGGAATGGTGTGATCTTTGGAGAACTGGATATTGGCTAATGGGAGTAAAGGTAGGAACCCATTCATGAAGTCAGGGAAGATTTCTTGTGATATGACATCTAAGCCTAAGATTTCTTATTGAGTATATTATATGGTCAGTGTAGATTCATCTTAAACTCTGTACTTTTAAGCTTCTATAGCACTCTATAAGAAAATTCATGTTTATTATTATCAGAGAAGGTGAATTTTCATCTAACCTATTTCTGGTGAGGAAATTAACTATTTCCAAATATTGTTAATAAAGGTCAAAATGAAGGGTCATATTTAATTAATGGATCATCCAGTTCTGTTTTGATTGGTTTATTTAAGATTTTGCTATATTGGAAAGAAATCATAGTTAACATTAAAGCTAAGATATGTTATTTCATATGAAATTATTCTCCTAATTAAAGACAGTAAGGTATTTATTTGACTTAATTTTATGGTACTAATTTAAGCTTTTTGGATTATAGTGTGTATTAACATATTGGAGTGACGAAACAACCCATATTTATTGAGTTTAGGTGCCTAAGTGTCGGATACTTTAAACCTCACAATAAACTGTAGTATAAGCCACACATTGCAATCTTACAGAGAGGTTTAATAACTTTCCCAAGGTACGTAGTAGTTGTAGTAGGGCCGGGATTTCAATCCAGGTAGGATGACTCCAATCTCTACCTCCTCTGCATACACACAGCCACTGTTTTATCAGTTTACAAATGTAATACATACTCACAAAACCCTCACACATTACAGAAATATTTAACATGGAAAGTGAAATCCTACTTTTATTTTCTAGAGAGAGCCACGGGTAAAGTTTTGACTTATTTTTGTGGGGTTAGGAAGCAAATATTAACACAACACACACTTTTACTTATTTATTTTTTTAAATTTTTAATAGTTCTGTTGTGATTACAGTTTATGAAAATACCTTGAATTTGTTGACAGATATTTTGTTCATTTCAGTTTTCACTATATAAAAATAGTTTATCCAAATAGTTGCATTGCATTTCTGTGCTAGCTAGTATTTCTATAGTGTATATTTCCAGAAGTGGAACTGCTCCTGGATCAAGGGGATTCAACACTTTAGTTTTTAATAATAATGCAAGATGACGTGGATGGAACTGGAGGGTGTTATGCTGAGTGAAATAAGTCAATCAGAGAAAGACATGTATCATATGACCTCACTGATATATGAGGAATTCTTAATCTCAGGAAACAAACTGAGGGTTGCTGGAGTGGTGGGGGGTGGGAGGGATGGAGTGGCTGAGTGATAGACATTGGGGATGGTATGTGCTATGGTGAGCGCTGTGAATTGTGCAAGACTGTTGAATCACAGATCTGTACCTCTGAAACAAATAATGCAATATATGTTAAAAAAAAAAGCAGGAGGGGAAGAATGAAGGGGTGCAAATCGGAGACAGAGACAAACCATGAGAGACGATGGACTCTGAAAAACAAACTGAGGTTTCTAGAGGGGAGGGGGGTGGGGGGATGGGTTAGCCTGGTGATGGGTATTAAAGAGGGCACGTTCTGCGTGGAGCACTGGGTGTTATGCACAAACAATGAATCATGGAACACTACATCAAAAACTAATGATGTATGGTGATTAACATAACAATAAAAAATTTAAAGAAAAAATAATGCAAGGAGTATATTATCTTCAGCTCCCAGGAATGGTAAAACCAAGTGCCTGTTACCCCACTTCTTCAGCTACTTTGGGATATTACCAGTTTTCATATTTGCTAATCAAAAAGCCGTCCCCCCCTTTTCCCTCAAAAGATAAGTAATTAGGTTGTAATTTGAATTTTTTCAATATTAGTTTATTGACAATTTGTATTTTCTGTGAACTGCCTTCTCATACTACCTTTTCCCTGTTTTCTTTCATATCTCATTCTTGTATTGATTTGAGATTTTTTCTTTTGACCGTCTGTTGGTCTCCATATTGCAAAGAGCAATAAGGTATTTAAATTTCTCTAACTTTCAGATCAACCAGGAATGATCACCTACCTCTTTTGCTTTATAACTTAAAATTTCTTTTCAATAGAGTTTAATTTTTTGAAACATCTCTGTCATTTAGTGTTTGTGTTGCTTGTAACAACAATTCAGAGAAGAATTATGTTTGCTTGGAAAATGTTTTTACTCTTTATTAAGAGATCTTTTTAGAAAATATTGTCTCATTTACAAGTTTAGCAGATTTCATATTCTTATTTATTATGCTTTCTTCCTTTTTTGGAACAGGATAATGCTGACTATAGATTATTTCAGAAAACACTCAAATTGTGTCGTTTCTTTGCCAACTCTCTTTTGCACTATATCAAGGTAAGGCTTATTTTTTATAATGTGTAAATGTGAGATCCACAATAAGTTATAAATTGTCCTGCTTTTGTCATTACTGCCAAAAACAATCTTTTGAAGTTATTTTGTGAAGAATATATTTTATAGGCTTCTTTTTAAATATTAAATGTTGAGCATTTAAATATTTAAGTTGCTATCATCATGTTATTATTTTTATGAAATTCTCTGGAAAAATTATTTCTTTAGGTATAAATAATTTTATTTTATAAATATAAATAAATATAAATAAAATTACTTCTATATAAGCACAAGTCAATTTTCAGATGGTAATTCAGTTTGACTTTGAATACTGTTTATAAATTACTTCTACCATATCTTTAAATTTTTTAATTATTATAGTTGAAATGTTCAAAGGTTTCAGATTGTATACTAATTTTAAGAAGACTTGCATATTGGGGAGTCATCAGGATAGCAGTGATAATTGAAGATATATGAATAGAGTAGATAAGTTGTCAAGGCAGATTATTTGGAGAGAAAAGCAGAGAATGCTTGTAACAGCCAAAGAAATATCATTAGTAATACATATTGGTGACTAAAAAAAAAAAACTCTGTCCCTGTTGAATTTATCTTTAACCTTTCTTCCTCCTTTTGGAGGAAAAGATAAGGATCTCCAATGACTTTATTATAGTCAAAATTACGTGGCAGGCACACTGACTGCTGACACATTGCCAGCCTATTCGGGGTGCTCCCGAATGGGTCCTGCTGGGCAGCCGCCACTTACATAGTTGGCTGCTCTGACCCTAGCTTCCTGCGCTTGCAGGACCTGTAAGTCAGTGGCAGAGGCCCGTTGGTGGGAGGGTCCTGGCACCAATGGCACTTGATGGGGAGTTACCATACCCATACCCATTTGTTTGGTGTGTAGGAGGCAAAATTACGCCTAATTATGCCATTTTAAATCAGTCCTTTTCTATCAGAGGAATCTTGGATTTTTAAAAGTTAATCATCAGCTTTTTTCTATATCCTATAATACAATAAGAACTGTTTATTTTACTTCCTAAGAGATAGCCTAGCCATAATGGAGGAGTCACAGCTGTACTTGAATCCTAGCCTTACCGGTTTTTTGCTATGTGACTTGATCAAGTTACTTGATTCTTTAGCTTTCTATTCTGTGAAATGGGGATAATAATATGTCATAAGATTTTTGAGAGGGCTAAAATGAAATAAAGTGATATACCTAAGGTTATTTGCTACATGTCTACTGAGCACTTAGTAGGTACTCAGTACGTGATAGCTGTTGATTGTGGTTGTGGTGATAGTTTTAGCGGCAAATTAGGTGCTTAGCCTTATCCTCCTTTTTATTCTCATGCAAAAACCTTTTTTTTTTTTCGTGGTATATCCAGGATTTTATTTTCTTTTGCATGCTTTTGTGAGAGAATATGGGTTAGAAAAGCATAGTGCATACAAAGAATGAATAGAGTTGTTTTATTTTAGGAATTTCTTCCTTTACTCTCTGATTCTTGCTCTACATTGCACCAGCTTTACCTTCAGATACACAGGTAAGAAGAATGCCATTATTATTAAAATGTAACAGTGCCATTTGAACCATGCAAAGGTTAAGTTTATGCCATTTAAAATAAAACATGAGAGTAATTTTTTTACTGTCTTAGTAAATTTTTATCTGCTTAAAATAATTGGAGATGGAAGCTTTTAAAGAGTAGGTTCCGTATGAGTTTTACTTATCTTTGTATTCTTAACTAGTACCTTATACCTGAGTGATGAATAATTGGTATGGTGATAAATACCAAAGGCCAAAAAAAAAAAAAGAGGTTATATATACATAGATATATTTTTTTTATCTTTGTAACTTTTTATTTTACTTATATGAGATTTAAGTCGAGTAGTAGTTAACTCCATCTCAGAAAAAAACGAATTACAGAAAAGTGTCCTAATTTAGATAGGGGCTAATGATATGTGAAATTGACAGTTAACCTCCAAGGAGCCCTCAATTGACACTAAAATACTCTGTCTTCTCATTTGTCCAGCAGTCCTCTCTAGTCTCCTAGACAACTTTTTCCATACCTCTCCCTCCTTCAACTTCCCACATCTCTAACACCTGCTCCCCGTGCCCCATTGTCAGTTCATGTCCTCACTGTGTATGTCACTGAGAAAAATGGAAGCATGACATCTGCCACACGTTGACTGTTCTACCTGTGTCTTGGTCCGTGTGTTCCCTGTTCCCGTGAATGAGCTCCCTGGGCGCCTGCCTGAGGCCGGCCTCTGTGGGTGCATTGGTTCATCTGCCCTCAGGTGCTTAGGGACCTTGCTCTAGCAGTCATTCCCTTTCCCTGTTTCATCACCAATCTTCCCTCCCTACGGGGGTCTTTCTCGTTAGTATAGCGGCATGCTATTACCTTTCCCATCGTAAGAATGTAAAACAACACCTCTCAGTTCCATATCCTCCTCCAAATGCCTTCCCATTCCTCTGCCTCTGTTTACAACAAAACTCCTAGGAGTCGTCTGGCTTACCACTGGCCGTACTTTTTTTTCTTGAAACCATTCTAATCAGGCTTTCCATTCCACCACTTCACCAAAACAGCTCTTGTCAAGGTCATCAGTGACATCCACATTGCTGTATCCAGTGGTTGGTTTTCAGCCTCATCTTATGTAACCTGTCTGCCAGCATTTGACCCTTCCTCTTGAACTCTTTCTTCCATTGGCTTCTAGGATACCTCTCCCTTTTATTCTCTTCTAACCTCACTGGCTGCTTCTCCTTAGCAGGTTCCTTGTCTCCCCAGCTGAAGTTGGGTGTGCCTCAGTGGCTAGTCCGCAGGCCTCATTGATCTCTCTTTCTGGTCATTTTGTCTCACGATGTTAAATTCGTCTCCCCCTTTAATGTCTAATTCTGCCAGTCAGGGTGTCTGCACTGATATTCACCCAGACCGAACTCTTGATTCCCACCCATCCCATCGCCACCCCCCCACCACAAAATCTGCTTCCCTAGTAGCATCCTCATTTCAGTTTAAATGGTAACTCCAGGCACATGGGTGGCTCAGTTGGTTAAGCATCTGACTCTTGGTTTCGGCTTAGGTCATGATCTCAGGATTGTGAGATCGAGCCACACATTGGGCTCTGTGTTCAGTGAGGAGTCTCCTTGAGAACCTCTCTCCCTCTCCCTCTTCCCCTTTCCCCCCAAATAAATAAATGGCAGCTCCATTCTTCAGATTGATCAGGCTAAAAACCTTACCATCATCTCTGATGTATTTTCCTTGTTCTTGTATCCACATGCCATCCATTAGCAAATCATAAGTATCACCTCCAGTATAAATAGACATATTCAGTGTGTGTTTGGTGTGTAGGCATACCCAACACAGCCAGTTCTCATCACCAGAACTGCTCACATCTGATGCTGTCCACTACTGTGTTCTTGCCTAGGTTTCCACAGAGAGCATCCTACCCACTGTCTGCCTCCTCCCTTGCCTTTCTCTAGTCTATTGGCCATACGATAGTCAAAGTGAGTGATAAGACATCAATGAGATCATGGAACTTCTCTGTACAAACCCACAAATGATTCAGTATTCAAACGGAATTCAGTAGAATTTCTTGTCCACCTTAACCTTGTTTTATTTTTTTCTCCATGGCACTTACTAACATCTGTTATATTACGGTCTTACTTGCTTACTTATTTGCTAACTGCCCCCCTTCATTAGCATGTGAACTTTATAAAGGCAGTGACCTTGTACATTCTGTTTACTACTTTATTACCTGCTTCTGGAACAGCGCATGGCACGTAGACACAGGCATTTAATAAACACTTGTCACCTAAATTAAAAGTACACCATTTGATTGAAAAACTAATACTTGCTTTGATGCTTAGTAGCTGTAGTTCAAGTCTGTGGAGTCTCATTACCTGTATTTTATTTATATAAATCTTTTACCTTACTTATAACTTAATCCTTACAGCAACTCTGAATCAACATCACAAATGAAGACTCAAGGAGGTCAAAGGAATGAACCACTGTCACGCAACTAATAACTGACAGACTGTTGCTTTTTCCATCACACTACAAAGGCCTCAAGTGTTTCTCTTAAGTGCATCCCTTTAAATGCTATTATTCCTTGCTAGACAGGCTTTGCTCAGGTATCCTCAGGTTAAATAACAAATTAAATATTCTCAATTAAAATAACATGGCAAAAAGTACCAAATACACACATCTTACTTACTTCACATAGGTTTGACTAAAGTTTCGTTTCAACTCTATGAGACATCTTCCACGAAAAAGTCTTTGCATCTTCCTTCAGGACTAGTATACAGTTTAATTCTTGCAAAGCCCTTGTTTCTGAGCATTAATTCATAGTAAATTCAGCATTCTGCTTTATTTTAAAACAACTTCTGATAGAAGCGACTGAGCCAGAATTTATCAGAAATATCTTTCTATATATAATGTTTTTACTGGTTTTTTAGATATTCATATTTTCATGGTCTTTTTCTTTTTTTAAGATTTATTCATTTTTATTTTAGAGAGAGAGAAAGCAGGTGGAGGGGCAGAGGGAGAGAGAGAAAATCTCCAGCAGACTCTCTGCTGAGTATGGAGCCCAACATGGGATTTGATCCCAGGACCCTGAGATCATGACCTGAGCCGAAATCAAGAGTCGGACACTTAACCGACTGAGCCACCCAGGCGGCGCCCCTTCATGGTCTTTTTTTAAGTACACTACTGTCAAAATGGTATTAAAATACATCAAAACAATATCAAAGATTTCTCTAAGATTATAAACTTTTAATTTTGTGGAATTATAGTCATGTTATTTAGTTTGGAGGTCTTCATATAATGTGGTCTCAATTTAGTACTTTGAATTTTGTTTTATAAAATACATGCTATGTATTTTTTACATATTTTCACTTTTGGAAGAACATCAGTCTACCTAAAATTAGAAGATACCTGTTAATGGATGAATTTTTTCCCTCCCTTTCCAGCAAGTTTCCTCCAAGTCTGTATGCTGCCAGGATCTCTAAAGCACAACAGGAGGAAATAGCGGGCACTTTCCTAGTTACACTGGATCCACTCATCAGTCAGCTTCTCACATTCCAACCTTTCATGCAAGTGGTTTTGGATGGTAAATTAGGTAAGCTTCAAAACAGATTTAATTTTAAATCATCTAATAATTATGACTTGCTAAGACAGGGTTATTTCCCTTACTTATCCTTTTTAAAGATTTTATTTAAAATTCCTTCTACTTTTCTTTAAATGAAAAATACATTCCAAGAAAACAGTTATGCCTCTGACTTCTTTACATATCACAATCAGATTTCTGTTGAAAATATGGAGAGTATATTTTTACCAAGTTGTTGTAACGTAATGAATATGTTTTTGTTACCTGTAAGAGCTGCCATGTGAACTACAGTTCCCACAGTGTCTTCTGCTGATTGTCATCATGGATAAGCTGCCGTCTCAGCCTGAGGATGTGCAGGCCCTGTGGTGCACAGAGAGCCGGCTCTCGGAAGCTACAACCAGGTAGCACACGTGGTGGTGTTTCCATCCAGTCGTCTTATAGATGGTTTAGGATGCCCTGTCATTTGGAATGATCTTGAAATTTAAGTTTTTGGTTATATCAGATATTCTAGTTAATTCCTGTGTAGACCTCATATTTATTGTTACTTTATAAATATAGATAAAAATTATATAAATCTGTAACAGATGCTAAAAATATTTTAATTTTGTTCAGTGTTTTAGAAGCTTTTGCCTAAGACTTTGTGTTACAAATGTTGAGTATAATAGGGTAGATGTATTTACTAACATTTCAAGATAAGCTCTGATAAATAGAATGCTGGATTCTGTAAGTTTTCTCCTGGGAAATTTCACTCGTATTCATTTTCCTCACCACTACCAGTCTGCAGCATCTTACTGCATGCGTGATTGCTGGGCTGTAGCATTCACCCTTTACTTGAGCGCCTTCTGTGTGCGATAGGAGGTCATCTCCTGGAGCCCAGCCGTGAGCTCCGGCCCCACCCTGCTCAGACATGCAAGCCCAATGCCAGCCGGCCCAGCTCTGCACTCCAAGTCCGTCCCTCTGCCACTGCTGTCCAGTGTTGCTCCTCGTCCTGTCACTTGTGTGCTCGTTTTCTGCACACACGCCTCACTTTGGTCAGACTGGCTGTTCACACCTGCCTTCTTCTCATGCTTTGTCATCTTTGCCTGTTTATATTTTGCCGATTTCTAATTCGTTATTTAAATTCTCTATGAAGATTTCTTAAACGATTTTAATCTTAAAGTGACCCCTCTCTATCTGACTTACACCTATTTTCTATTTTCTGTATAATACCTAATATATATTTAAATTTCAGGTTCCTTTGTGAATTTTGTCTTTGTGTAGTTCAGTACTATGATAAACACTTGGTAAATGATAAAAAAAAAAGGTACAGGAAAATTCTCCTTGAAGAATTTCTCTTAACAGTGACTATATTTTATTTTTATGGTTACATATTCACACATATTGGAAACTGTCGTTGATATATACCTCTTGAGACATTTTGCTTTGGGAAAATAACCCTCCATATGCCATATTATTATTATACCTTCTAAATGTTAAGTGTGAACAATGTTGGGTTCAGTGTTCTCCATTTCCCTGCAGGGTATCTCTATTCAAAGCCGTTTTCTGCAGTTTTGAGCAGTGTGCTGGTGAACTCTCTCTGCCTATTCATTTACAAGGAGTAAAGAGTAAAGGGCAAGTGGAAGTTGCTGTCACCTTGTATCAGCATATTTGTGTTCATCTGTGTACTTTTATCGCTTCCTTTCATCCCTCATTGTTCCCTGAACTGGTAAGTTTGTTACCTGCTTGGCTAAACTGAGGTTACCCTTATGCTTTTTTTCATTGAAAAAAAAAATTTTTTTTTAAAGATTTTATTTATTTATTTGACAAGAGAGACAGAGTGAGAGAGGGAACACAAGCAGGGGGAGTGGGAGACAGAGAAGCAGGCTTCCCGCTGAGTGGGGAGCCTGATGTGGGGCTTGATCCAAATTTTGATTTATATACAGAAGAAAGAATAGTTAATGTGTATTCTTTTTGAATGTCATTCTCTCAGTTTGCACATTTTACCTTTTAATTCAGTTATATCTTAAGAAATGGTAATCCTAGAGTCTCAGGACTCAGATGTAATGGCTAGCTAAAACATTTGAGAAAGCATTTTGGGTGGCAAGATATGGAAAGATAGAGTGAAAAGAGGAAAAGTGTTAGGATTTTACCTGATTCAATTTCATAAAAAGGAAAAGTAAACAGCAGATTGTAGCACCAAATCTCCTATAGATCTTAAGCATAATGTTGATTTTTTTAAATGGAATTAAAGTAGAAAAGATGTTGAGAAAATTGTAGGGAAAAAATTCTTAGAATTTACATAAGGATCAGTGTCCTTTAAGATATTTTACAGTGGTTAAGATCTAGCACTAGAATTTTTGTGGATCCTAATGATTGAGCTACCACATTTAAAATCACTTGAATCTCCATAGCCCAGCACAATGCTTAATATATAGTAGGTGCTCAGTAAATGTGGAGGAAATGGTGTTACAGGCTCTTTCAGATACTCTTTCAGAAAGTTGAGCCTTCCCACTGAGGATCTGTTATTATTTGGATTGTGATGGTATTTTGTTGTTTTATTTTGAGAAATGTAAAATTAATAATAATGTATCATGAACTTTCTGTTTTTCATTAGGATGTTGCTCTGTTGAATGCTGTGCTTAGTGCTAATATGATCACCTCTTTGTTAGCTATGGATGCATGGTGCTTCCTTTCCCGGTACAATGTACTTTTTTTGGTTTTTGGATTGATTTATAGTAATAACTGATAGTAAATGATGTTATACTTGTAAGTTTATAGAAAAATTCTGTCTTGATAATCCTTTAGTAGCTCCCCAAAATGGTTTGATTTCGTATCATAGCACTAAATCAAGAACCAGGCTCCCTCTTTCTTTCTATGGTTCAAATCAATAGGTAACTGTTGCTTAGGTAGTTTTGTATATTGTGGTATTCCTTGGCCATGGAGAAATTACAGCTTAGAATATTTACTGCTTTTTGGAAGCTCATCTCCTTGCTTTTCTGAACACTTGTAAAAATTATTTCGGAGAGATAATCTTCTTTTATATCACAGATATGGGACTGCTGAACTCTGTGCACACCATGTCACCGTAGTGGCTCATCTGGTGAGTACAATTACGAGGTCTAAAACACTCTCTCTCCAAGCAGTTCCTTTAGGGATATGATGATCTTGAAGAATGTGAATATCAAAAGGAGAGATAGTAGGTAGCTAAATTCTTTTGACAATTTCTTTGCTGTGTCTTAATGCTGATGCTATTGAAAAAGATGTGCCAGAAACTGTCAAACTGGGGAAATTGTTTCATACTGTTGAAATCTTACAGAGTTCTATTAATTGTTCTAGATAAGAAAGATTGGGTTAATAGAGAGTAAATTTAAAATTGAATGCAAAGTAGAAAATAAGAAGAGAGTTGTAATATTGATTACTGAGTTGTTTTTTCTTTCTTTCTCTGTTTAAAGTGACTTAGACAAGCTGCCTCTTGATTTTGTTGTCTCAGAATGATTTGAGAGGGACTAAATGTGACAGTGATTGATGCCTTTGGGGAAAGAAGTCATGCTTATGAATGGCTACAAAGAGAAAATGATTTAGTGATGATTTATTTTAATCTTTTCAATGTTGACCTTTCTTTGCTTTTAAATTCTGAGATGTTTGGTATATTCCATACGATATGGTCATGTTGTTGTTTTCGGTTTTTTTGTCCCTGGCCTTTGATAAAGATCTCATGTGGGTCCATGTGTCTTTCGTTTCTGAGTAGCTATTATGTCATACATTTCTTAGTTTGCTGTTTAAAGACGTTAATGACTAAAGCCAGGGAAGTGCGTAATAACCTCACAGCCGGCACGTAGTCTCCATGGCTAATCGTCTAGAGCACGTACCCACTTCTGAATCCTTAACATGTCTTGCACAAGACAGATCCAAAGTAATTTTTATGTTAGATTATCTTCTTCAAATAAAAGCATTCGTTTAATTAAGTAAAAGCTCTCCTTGTGTATTATGGTAGGAATTGATCTCCAGAAAATTGAGCTTATTAAATCTTTAATGGAGCTAATATCTAAAGTTATATCCACTTTTGCAATATTGTACTTAGATCTTCAAAAAATTCCATGAATTGTCTTTCAGTAGGAAGATTAACATATCAAGTTATCATCCAAATGGTAATTAAAAATAGAAATTCCAGAGGGTTGTTTATAAATACAATGTCAGAATTGCTTTCTCATTATAAAAGTAATCTAGGTTAATGAAAGATAAGTTAAAGAAAAGCTCTAAATTAAAAAATCTAAATTACTTATAATCTTATGTCCCAGAAAGAGCTGCTGTTTATTTTAGCATATAAAAGCTTGTAAAAGCCATGATTTTAAATCAGTCTCTCCTCTCCTGTCTTTTCCCAGATAAAATCTTGCCCTGGAGAATGTTATCAGCTCACCAACCTATCAATACTATTGAGGCGACTCTTCTTCTTCATGGCCCCGCCCCAACAGGCAAGAATATCATCTCAGTCACTGTCTTTGAGCAGCTGCTGAGAAATGGATTCAGACTCTTTGAAGACTTCCCACTGCCCCATTTATTCTGCATTTAAATGTTGATATGATCTGACCATAAATTTTTGACTTACTGATTGCTTTGCTTATTGCTTTTAGATAGGTTTAGATTTTGATGTTAAAGAAAAACCAGAGCCATATAGTAGTTAAGGTGATAAAAGTGGGTTTTATTCTGGGGATTGTTGCTGTAGGGGAAAGGAGGCCTCAGTGTAGAACTGGGCTCAAGTCTGAATATAGCATAGCCTAGTAGGGACTCACAATGAAGGAGCAAGGTGTAGGTCAGTGGATGAAAATTACTAAGAGGAAAATGTCAGGGGTAAGGAGGTGGTTTTTGCTAAACTGACAAGATTCTTGCTGAACACAGACCAAGGTGACCAAATACCAAGACAGAGGGGTGCTTTCTAGATTGACTCAGCAAGCAGAATTCTTGCTAAAACTGGATGATGCAGGCCCAAGGATGGACACAATCCCATGCGGAACACTAGTTGAGAAGAGGCTTTGGAAGAAGAGCCTGACTAAAGTTTGGTCATTGGAGAGTCTTTGTCACTCTCTTTGCTGCAAGTTACAGTCATTGTCTTCCTGAACTGTATCTCTCCCCTTGTTTCTCAATACCTTTAAGATACTTGACATGAGAAGGTTCTATATGCCCTGCCCCTTTTAACTTATTTTGAAGAGCTAGGATGTTATTTATGTGTGCCCTTAATGATGTCTCTTATTTTTTCCAGTAAATAAGTTGAACTTTTTGGGGAAAATTGAAAGTATGTTGAGCCTCATTAGTTGTTTGCCATTGTGAGGAAAACAAGCTTTGCCCTGATAAAGGAGATTCTGGTCTCAGAAACCTCTGTAGCCCAGTGTAGCCCTTGGGTTGGTCACTTGGCAGCTGCTTTAGGAGCTTTTTAAAAAATACAGGTTCCTGGACCTTTACCTGTGAGTAGAGTAGCTATAGCATGGTGGCTGGCAGAGGGGCCCAGTCATTTTCCTTTGGTCTTATTGTTAAATTCCTACGTGATTCTGACATGGATGCAAGCTTGGGAACCACTAGGTTAGTGAAGGGGGTTTGAATCCTCTGGTTTGAATCCTGTCATACTGTGATGTCAGAAAAGTTTCTGAACCTGTTCCCTGTCTACAGAGTGACAGATGTGTATTAACTATTTTGAAAACTTTTGTAAGGACTTAGAGGTAATATATGCAAAATACGTAGCATAGAGCCATGCTTAGAAGGGTGCTCAGTAAATATTGGGAGTTCTTTCTTTCTTTTATTTTTATTTATTTATTTGAGAGCCAAGTGTGCAGAGGGGGAGGAGGGGCAGAGGGAGAGAGAGAATCTCAAGCAGGCTCCATGCCCAGTGCAGAGTCTGACACGGGGCTAATCTCACAACCCTGAGATCATGTCCTGAGCTGAAATCAAGAGTCGGTCGATTAACCGACTGAGCCACCCAGGAGCCCTGGGAATTATTTCTGAAGAGAGTGCCTCAAGTCCATGTCTGCTTTTCTGCTCGAGAGAGGTTGGCCAGGCACGAGAGGAACCATCCCAGCCTCCCAGCCCTCTTCCTTGAAATTGGTTCCGATGCTGAAAGCACACCAGACCAACCTACCAGCCCTCTAGAAAATATGTAAGGGTTGTTCTCCCCTCCAAAACTCCGGAAGAGTTGTCTGCTCTGTGTCCCTTCAAATTTTAGCAACTTTCTCCTCTCAAAGTTCTTGCCCCTGGTTCCTGGTACACTGGCCTTCATAGAGGCCCTGTTAACTTAGAGGCCCTTCCTAAAGAAGTGGGATCGGGAGGGAAAGTGTCTTTTTAACCTGTTTTCTTATTTATTAAATGAGAATAAAATTATCCTTTTCCCAGTGTTGTTGTAAAATTTTAACTTTTAGAATAATACAACTCAGAATGAATGACCTCTAAGTGAAATCTAGAAACTTTGTTATAAATAAACTCTAGTTTATGTTTAGGGATCTCTTAGATACTCCTCAGTTTTCTGAGTTTTTCCAAATAATTGAGGCTATCAGATATGTAAGTTATAGAATTTTGAGGGGTGTTCTTTAATTTTTTCTTCAGTTAATCAAATACTGATTTCCTGGTCAAGTTACTGTGCTAAAATTTAAAGGGACATACCTAAATTTGAATTCTTGTTTGGGAGTCCTTGGGTGTTAGTTTATCCTAAAACTGAGATACTAACCTTCCTTAGATGGCAGGGCTGAGACTTGGGGAGACCTGGAATGTAAGCTGCTCAAAAGGAGCACTGCACAAGTGTTGATTCTTCTGCTAGGCTCTGCTCTTTCTCCTTTTTCCTGAAGACATGATCCCTCTTGAAAGGAGGGAACGGACCTTTGTTGAGACAATAGTATGGACTGGGCTGTGTTCTAGGCACTTCAGTTCTTGGAGTTCCTATGTCAGCCTTGTGGGGTACGTGGCTTATGTTCATCTACAGATGAAGAAACAGCAGCTTACGTCAGTAAAAGAAAATCTCCAAACTCACCATGATAATGGCTGTGCTGGGATCCAAACCAGATCTCTCTTAGTCCAGAAGCTGCAGTTCCCACTGCCCCAGTGTCGCCTTCAGCTGTTTTGGGGGCCTCCTCTGTTTGAGGGGTATTGGCTCTGCCTCCTTATCCCTTTGAACCGTATGAAATCTGCTTTTCTTCTTTAGATGTATAAAGCTCGCTCATTCATTTTTAATAGCGTTTTGTTGTTTAAAATAAAAAACTTGGAAACCACTGTACTATATCATGATACCAGAAAGAACATATATTGTAGTAGAAATTATAAAATTATAAACGTGCTCATAGTGAAAGGTGGTACGTAATGAGCACCCAGACTGGCTCAGATCAGGTTGTGTTGGGTGTTCATAGCTTAGAAGATCATTTCTGGGGAGCTGCAGGGTGGGAACAGGTAGGAATAGGGGAAGCTGTTGGAGATAGAGGCATTTGCGATGCAGGCTATAGGTTGGGGGGAGGTGGAGGGGAGGCTGGGGCAGGAGTGTGGGGAGAGAGCATGGGCTGGGGCAAAGGAGAGGCAAGTGGCAAAGCTGGAAATAATTATTCGTTTGCACACAAGATGGTATCTTTTTTTAAAAAGGGAAACAAAAACCCAGATTTTTGTATCAGTGATGCAGCATTAATATAAATGAAAATAGTTAATCCCAGTACAGTGATTTTTTAATTTACCAAAGTGTGGTAATAATTTGGGGGAAATGCCAGGGAATAGGGAGATTAAAATGTGTTTCTGTTTCAATATAGAGAGTAGTTATTGATATTATTTCTTTAGTGTGTAACTATTGGTAATATTTCTGTTTTAGAAACGAAAGTACAGGGTTACCTAAGAGGAAAGGATTTAATATACCTGGTTTAAGTACACTGATAGTTGTGCTACCATTTTTATGTAAAGTAAAAAGTACTGTAATAATTTGCTTTTTAAGCCCACTGTTGTATTTTTCCTCTCTTCTCGATTTAAAGGAGAAAAATCCTAATTCTCTTCAGATTATTCACTTATTCTTCACTCCTTATGAACTGTTATTAGCACTGGCCGTTTTATTTTTTTATTTTTTTTAAATTTTTTTAAAGATTTTATTTATTTATTTGACAGAGAGATAGAGAGCACAAGTAGTCAGAGAGGCAGGCGGTGGGAGAGGGAGAAGCAGGCTTCCTGCGGAGCAGGGAGCCCGACGCAGGGCTCGATCCCAGGACCCCGGGATCATGACCTGAGCCGAACGCAGCCGCCTAAACGATTGAGCCACCCAGGTGCCCC
The DNA here is from genome assembly GCF_009762305.2 of Zalophus californianus. Taxonomy (NCBI): domain Eukaryota; kingdom Metazoa; phylum Chordata; class Mammalia; order Carnivora; family Otariidae; genus Zalophus; species Zalophus californianus. Next base: position 56,825,748 of record NC_045604.1, on the reverse strand, counting down.
AGCACTGGCCGTTTTAAATATTTAAAATTGTGTTGAGACCAGGGTTTTCAAACTCAGAATAGTAAGTAGATCACTCTTTCTACATAAATTTGTCAACGCCTACCCTTTTATGTTGTCCAGGGCATAATTATTTATAATTTCTATTTTGGAGAAGGAACTAGTTCATTCACTCATTGGATTTTATTATAAAGAAAGGTCATGTTCAACTGATGTTTATCAATTGGAACAATTCTCTTGGCTTTCCTGAAGCAGTTTGGTTTCCTGAATAAAGCTGCTTATTATAACAGACACATAGCTCATCAACGGATCCATTTTTCTGGCTCTAACAGCTATTCCAGTAGATAGCCACACAATTTCTCCCTTGTTTTGACAGCTAAATATTTTCTGCTAACAAAATTCGAATATAAATGTAGTATATAAAACGTAGGAAGGTTTCTTTGTCAAATTTAATACAGTAGGATTTTTCTTAACATAGGAATTTTTTATTCATCAAGCGGATTTGGGATATTGTAATCTGAATTCTTCTACTTAAAAATTACATTACTATACTTCCTAAATTATACTTAATTCAGTAAGTACACTATTATTTTTTCTGTTTTTCCACTGGAAACTGACATTTTCACTGGTTTTTTTTAGAACTTTTGTGTTTTGTTTTTAGTCCGTCTGCTGATGCCTCATTTTAACAAAACAGTGCTGTTTTTCTGTTAACTTGGCAAAAGCTTTGAATTATTTCAGTGGTAGAATGGATTTGCCAGCCACACTGTTCTGGGCTGGTGGCTTAGATTTGTGACACCGGTTCTGTGTGTTGTCTGAGCAGAGCCAGCTAGCCCAGTGGAAAATCGAACCGATGACCTTTGCTTTTTTCTTTAGGTCCTCTGTTCTAGTCAGCTGAGATAACAGCCGCCAGGGCGAGCCGAATGAGTCTTTTGGCGTATTTTGGAATATTACTTTGGACTTAACTGAATAAGGTCACAAGCACACTAGTTCTGAGGAACATAATAGGAGCAGGATAAAATAGCTGATTGACTAATAATGAAATGCATTATTTTTAACATTTCTCAGAGTTTTCATATTTCGTTCCACTTAAACTGTGTTTTTCATTTTGCAAACAAATGCAACAACAGCAAAAATAATGATGCATGTTCCTTTGAGTTACATTGGTCTGGTACTTGTGATATTATTACTCAGTTAAAAACTTTTAAAAAATATAAAACATGGAAGCTAATACTTAGCTATTGTGCATCCATTCATCAGATTGTCTTATGTTACTCTTCTTCAATTATTTCAGGTGGAATTTATCCAGAAATTTTCCCCAAAAGCAGCAGAAAATCTGCCTCTCTGGCAGTATATTTCCCTCCAGGCATTACCCGCCGAGCTCAGGAAACAAGCTGCACATGAGGTCACCAGAGCTGGGATTGCACGGTGTCAGGAATGGCTAAGCAGTAGTCGGACTTTGGGAGAACTTGAATCTCTGGTAAAATAAGAGTTTTAATGGATTTGATCCATTTAGCAGCTATTTACTGAGCACTGCTCAACGTACTAGTGATGGGCTGTTAATAAGATGCATGTGGTCTCTGCCCGCAGGTTAGAAACTAGCAGGATTTTCAGATTTCTACATTGTAAAGGGGTCTGTGAGAAACTTACCATTATCTTGACTGATGTAAATTAAATTATACTGGGGGCAGGGAGACCGTAGTTCAAGACATACTGGACCATGGGCGCCTGGGTGGCTCAGTTGGTTAGGCGACTGCCTTCGGCTCAGGTCGTGGTCCTGGAGTCCCGGGATTGAGTCCCACATCGGGCTTCCTGCTTGGCAGGGAGTCTGCTTCTCCCTCTGACCCTCTTCCCTCTCATGCTTTCTATCTCTCATTCTCTCTCTCTCTGAAATAAATAAATAAAATCTTTAAAAATAAATAAAATAAATAAATAAATAAAATAACAACCTTATCTTTAAAAACAAAAAAAGACATACTGGACCAAGATGAAACCTATTATGAAATATTTTATTTGTAGTATTTTTGCTGACACATCATTAGATTAGGCAGATATGATTTTTTCTTAAGATTTTATTTATTTGACATGGTGTGGGTGGAGAGCAAGCACAGGCAGGGGAAACAGCAGGCAGAGGGAGAAGCAGGCTCCCCACTGAGCAAGGAACCCTATGTGGGGCTTGATCCCAGCACCCTGATCATGACCTAAGCCAAAGGCTTGCTTGCTTAACCAACTGAGCCACCCAGGCGCCCCAGACATGATTCTTCTGTTCGATACATATATTCTTCTATTCGACAAAACACACCCCCCATTTTACACACATCTATTCTGCGCCTTTATGTAGCTTTCCATTTAGAATACTCCCTCTTAAAATAATGAAATATAAGAGAAATTCATCTGTGAGAAGTAAAAAATACATGGTTTTTTAAAATTGAAAAAATTGACTGTAGTACATGTGGTTGAATTTTCCAGTTTAGTTTCATTTCCTCCTTTGTTGGTTCATTCATTCATCCAACAAACATGTTTTTTGAGTGCTCTTATATGCCAAGCGCTGTTCCAGCCATCGGGGAACGAAACAAAAATTCCTGTTCTCATGAGTTTGCATTGTAGCTCAGCTGTGGACGGTAAAATAAGTAATAAATACATATGTAAGTATGTTATATCAGTTTGTGGTAAGTGGAGAAAAACAGGGATGGGGACAGGGCATTCAAAGTGTTAGGCGCCTATTTGCAATTTTAAACTAGGAGGTTGGGTTTTCTCAAGGCTTATTATCTCCACACTGGGTGTAAATGTTCTGATACTCTGTTATATAATGGCACCTGATGATAATTATCAAGATAATTTAAAACATAGACATATCCCAAAGGAAATACAAGTTTTTATGTGCATTTATTTTGAGAAAACTATTATACCACCTAGTTAGGAGTAGGTTAAATTGTTCAGGTTTTACATTTATTGTGCACTGATTTTTGTAGTTGAAGATAAAAAATCTTTTGTATTAGGTAAAATAATGCACCTGTTTTCTAAAATTGAATATCTTTGCCCTGACCAAAACTTTAGTTCCAACAGGTCATTTTACATGCTTATTTGGAGGAGGAAATGGGTAAATCTTAATATAAAAAGCTGTATGGTAATCATTGAAACTTAAGTGTTGTTGTTGAAGTATAATGGATTAATCAGGCATTGTTACTAATCATTACATTCCCACATGTGGCCTTCACTTTACTCCCATTGTCCCCCAACCACCCCCACTCCTGGCCAGAGAGACATTCGATATGTAAAGGAGAGCGAATCTAGAAAAGGTGGTTTTTAGTTTCAAATTCTAGATAAGTGTACTTCTCAGGTTTTTATTTCCTTATTGAATGCAGTGTTGCTGAGGAATTTTAAAGACCGATTATAAAACAACAGCAAAATAAAAATCTAATGTTAAAAGATTGCTAGGTGCATAATGTGAAAAACAATAGAATTTTTAGTTGATGAACATTATAAATTAGCTTGATCATACTGACAGTCTGTATCAAACCTATTTATTAAAATGCAGTGCTGTTTCCATTTTAATACTAAATTTTAACCTAAAAGGAAAAAATGTTTATTTAGAAAATGAAGCAAATGTTTCTGTGTATAAGGAAAATTAGTTCTAATAAAATAATTTGTATTAAAGTAGCTGAAAAAGATGGCTTTGGGTCTCAGAATATAAATCCGACATGAGTTTTTATGAAGAGTTATAAGTAACTCCTAATCTCTGGGGCCTCAGCTCCTTCAGTTGGGATCTAACCTCAGACTCTTCCGTCTCTCCCCCTTTAGAACACACTGCTCTCTGCCTTGCTTGCTGTGTGTAATTGTGCCAGTGAAGCTCTGGATATTGTACAGAAAACCACAATTATGGAAATTGGGAGTCAGCTTTGGGCTTTGTTAAACACTAAACTGGTAAGGAAAGCAACTGAAGAACAAATAAAACATTGAAAAAAGAGACTAGTACCGAAATTTCCCCTGTAGAGTAAAATGTATGTAATTTCTTTAGGTGCTTGGTAGAACTTGTGGTTAGAACTTAAAATACCTATTTGTACTCCTCCAGCCAGTTCTTTTTGAGTGTGATAGAACCAGAACCTAGTAGAGTGACAATGATAGTTCAGTTAACTATTTTCATGACCATTTGGACCCTATTTAAAAAAACCAAACTTCTTCCCCTATGGTTTCTCTCCTCTTTTGGGCTAGTATGGCCTGTTTCTGGGATTCCGCGGTCTTCCATACAGTCCTTTGGGCAGTGGAGAATGACTCAGCTTAAAGGTGGCAGGGGCACATGAGTGGCTCTGGCTGGTTCATGTTCCTCTTCCCCAGCAATGGCAGAAGACCAGATGATGATCGGGGTAGAATTAGGATGATATGTGTCCTACAGATTATTGTAGTTTACAAATGACATTTAGTTTAAAAATCTAAATATGACACTTGTTTTCTTTGACTAAGTAGTGCCAGCCACTGGAAGCTGAAGGCAACATTCACATTTTTGGTAAATCATAGAGATGGTTTTGCAGATAATGTTTTATCATTAAAGTTTATGTAGAGTTAAATTTCCCTTCTGCAGTATTGTGACTTCAGTGAGTGCTTTCCCCCAATCCTCGCGAATCATTCAGTAAGTATGCATTGAGGATTCTCTGCTGGTGATGTAGCTTATAATATCATGATAGAAACAACAGTTATGGGGAAGAGAAATGGAATTTTAAGAACACTAAGGCACACAAAGTTTTTCAGTGGCAAACAAAAGTGATTAGATCTCCATCTGTATTAAATTTCCTCATCATGTGATCTTGAGCAAATTATTTAACCTCTCTGCCCCTTTGTCTTAATTACTAGTAAAGTGAGTAAAGATCTACTTCATAAAGTTATAAGGTATATGTGAGGTAATATAAAGGTATATAATAAATGCTCACTAAAAGGTTGCTATTTTCATGTAATTGAAAATTTTCACCAAAATTATTTTGTGTTTCTTATTTAAGGTAACAGGCCAACCTTACGTTCAGCAGACACTTAGTCTTTTACTTCCACTGTTGGGATTTTTCGTTCAAACTCTAGATCCTCATCTGATAAGTCAGGTAAGAACAATAAGCAAGTTAATACTTTGCTGAGGAAATTGTTGAACTAACATGACTTAAAATAGCTTTCTACAAACAGTCCTTTTTAATGATTTGTTGCTCAATTTGCTTGTTACCCCTTTCCTGTTGAATTAAACTTAAATGTCACAGATTTGTTTGTCTTAGGGAGGTCTCATCTCTTTCGCGCTTCCCGTAGAGTGTGGTTAGTATACGGGGCTGCTGATTCAGCCTGTAGCTGTTCTTCCTCTCTCCCTGACACTGAATAGTCAAAACCTTTTTTTCAATTGCTCCAGAACATCTCTGAGGTTAGGAGTCGTAGTTCATGTGTGAACCCGCCTTCAAAACAATTTCAAAGGCATTCCAGCAGCTGTTGGGAGTATGGAATATAACTGATGTGGATTTAAGGATAATCCTCATTGTTTCTTTGAAGAAATAAAATGATTTTGAAGTAAGAGGACTACTGAGTATTCTGGCTGGCCCCCAGCTTGCATGGCTGGGACAGGCAGAACAGAGGTCACTGTTTGGGGGGATGCTTTTGATGTTGCCTAGTTATGGCTTGCTTTTGGAGGTTCTAAGCCGGTAGAGTAAAAGGCAAAAGGAAAAGGCACTTCTCTGAAGTGATTGAGAGGCTTTGGGATTAGTCCATACTGGGCAGAACTGACCCCACCAAGCTAGAGCTGGCCTGGCCTAAGCTTAAAGGCACGGTTAGAAATGAACAGTTATGAGTTAAAACTAATTCCTATTTAGGAAGATGATGGAAGAAATAACACCCTGTCATAGGAGCTATAAGCCGGGAAGTGAGACTACTAACGCGTTTAGTAGCTTGGTTAGTGGTTATGTACAGTTAAGAACTTAGCATTAACAAATACTTTCTAATTAGGTATATTTTTAAATTACTGTATGTGTAACATGAATTACTAAATTATAGAGAATGAGAATGCAGTAAAATAATTGACTCAAACTTTGTAGATTCTGATAGTTCTAGTAATCTTTTTTGAGAAATTAAATATGGATAATTTTGATAGAATTGTGCCTACCTTTAAAAAACCCCAAATAACTAAAGTTCTAAAATTTCAACGTAAGTAAATTTTTAACTTAGGCATTGCTTCTTTTATAGACGACTTTCTGTGTTCCTTTAAATCAGGGGTTGGCAAACTCTGGCTTCCTGGCTAGATTCTGCCATCCTGTTTATAGGACAAAAGCTAAGGAGGATTTTTACATTTCAAAGGTTTGTAAAATAAAAATTAAAAAATGAAAAAGCAATATGCAGTAGGGAACATATTTCAAAGCCTAAAATATTAACTTGACTGGCCCTTCATAGAAAGTTTGCCGATCCTTGCTTTAAATAATGAACTTCCCTCACTAGAATTTAAAATACAAAACAATTTTTAAGGATTTGAAAGAAGAGCACTGGTATAGTTTCTCAGGAACACATTTTTTTTCTTTACAGCAGTTGATAGGATGAACGCTGTAATAACTGAGTCCGTCATTTGATCATTTTATTCAAATTCCACATGTGAAGATTAGGCTTTGTAGAGTGTTGGTCTGTTCTGGGTTTTGTTGTTTCCCCTCCCCACATACCCATCAGAATCTTACTTATTATGTCTCAATGAAATATTTGTTTTCATTTATAACTATTCTTTGATCTTTGCCACTTTAGGTAGTAACTTTGCAGACCTCACTGCTTAAATTAGAGCCTCCTGACCATGTTTGTTTGGCAGTGCTTGATTTTGTATCTTCTCTAGGAAAATTTTTCATACCTCAAGCTTTCCAGGTAATACTCTTCTTTTGTTCCTTTGTTAACAAAATCCCTGTAAGAATTACTGACTAAAATTTTCAGGCTTTTAATTTCTGGAATTCTGTGGATTGTTGACAGTGAGAGTTGGGGGGAAATGTATTTTGTGAACAGACGGTGACTTTGTCAAAATAGAACTCATTTTAAGGTGTTTTTTTTTTAGAAAAATATATTTGACATACAAATAATTTAGAGTTGGCTGTAGTCTGAGAGTCTCCTTCCAGTTGGGCTTTAGCACACGAAGTCCCTGAGGAAGAAAAACATTTATGTCTTCTAGGAAAGAGTATATATTGAGGAAACTTATCAAAGTTGTTCTCTTGGTTTTATATCCATGAAAGGGAGCTGTTTATTTTTAAGACAGTATTTTTGAAAGTGTTGCAAAATATATATAATTGACAAATGGATATTTACTTATAAAACTGACTGTACAGGCCTGGCAATACACTTCTGAATTTTCAGACACACCTTACAGTGAAAGATCATCCTCCTAAATTGAATTTTGCCTTTCTTATTACTGTGGTCAAATCCAGCAATTCTAGATAGTTGACATTTTTCTTTTCCACCTCCATGGGAGAGACTATAAAAAGCTCACTGAGGGGCGCCTGAGTAGCGCAGTTGGTTAAGTTTCTGACTCTTGGTTTCGGCTCTGGTTGTGATCTCAGGGTCTTGAGATCGAGAGTCTGTGCTCAGCGAGGAGTCTGCTTGACTTTCCCTCTCCCACTCAAGTAAATAAATAAAGACATCTTTAAAAAAAAACAAAACTCACCAATGAGAACCTTTTATGTAACTGGAGCAAAACCATGATGGATGTTATCTCAGTAGATATTAAAAACTTTGAAATAAAAAACAACTGGCTAGTTTCTAAAGGGCTATTATTTAAAGTTAAATGAAATCATCCTGTTTGTTTTCGTGAAAGAAATGGAGAGGTTGACAGCTTTTCAACTCTGGACAAAAGTATCCAGAGATACTTGCTTTGAGCTGTCTTCTTTTTAGCATAAAATAAATTCCAGAGTACTGTTTAATTCATGCATAACTATGGACCCTGATGGGCCCAGATCCTGTGGAGCAAATTACATATTCCCAGGAGTGAAGTTAAGGCCTGAACAGTTGTGGATTCATCAGCATATAAGAGGCCTCTAAAGCCAGGAGATGGATTGATTTATTCAAGAAAAAATTGCTGAGTTTTTGCTGTCACGTGCTGTTTTAATCACTGGGGATTCATTAATGAACCAAATTAATCAATCCCCACCCTCAGCCTCTGGAAGGCAACGAATAAAGACACGATATAGCATGTTAGTGTGAGAGCTGTGGAGAGAAATAGGGGGAGAGTGTGCTTGTGGGGGTACAGTTTGAAACGGGTTATGGGCAGTGGCATCCTCACCAAGGTGATCTGTGAATAAAATCCTGAAGCTGAGGGAGGCAGCCAGGCAGGTATCCCGCACGCAGGGTAAGTAGTGAGATGAGAGGGCGTCTGATCCACTGAGGGGGCCCGCAGAGGCCACACTCAAGACAGTGGGGCTTTGCAGGCCATCTTAAAGACTTCCGAGTTTTACTCTAATGAAGTGAGAAGCTATTGGAAGCATTTAAGCAAAGGAGTGACATGCCCTAACACGTATTAATATGTGCTCACTGGGACAGAATTAGGGAAACTTGACAACATTAAGAATAGAATACTGAGGTTTTCCTCTCTTTAATAAGGTTTGGTTCTCTTTTTAGGACAAAATTCTGCCCAGCCTGTCTTCTATTTTTGCCTCGCTGCTAGCTGACAGGAATTGGATAGTAGAACAACATACCTTGGAGGCGTTTACTCAGTTCGCCGAGGTAATTATAAGACCAACCTATCACAGTGATTGCCAAAAAGTATTATTTCAGATTTTCCAAAACATTCTGAAAACATTTATTGAGCTTTTAGTCTTAGCCATTAAAGTTTTCCACTGGAGGAGATATTACCAACGCTCTCTTTTGCAGCATCTAACAATGGAGCATAGAGAAATGAAGGTACTTTCCTAAGGTCCTAGGAGAGTAGGAACAACCAGAACCAGGCATTCAGACCAGGTCTATTCACTTGGACACTGTCTTCCAGACAGTATTTTTGAGTGTGAAATGAATAATGCATTCCATCTCTATCATTTAGGAGTTAGGTTGATGAACACAGGGACCTGTGAGCTCGGGGCCCGGAGAAGGAAGCCTCCTGGGGGTCCTCCTTTTCTCTCCCCTGGAGCTGTGCAGTCACGCCTTCGGTCATAGGGGCCCGCAGACATTAGGATGACCGGGCAGAGGAATGAAAGCTTCCAGCTCTGTGCTCGTGCAGAACACTGCATGGTCCCAGAGGCTCCCCAAAGGAACTAAGGAGCTGATGGTCTTCTGAGTCCTCTGACACAGTTTTCTTTTAAAATGCATTTATGATTAAGGTAGCTCTTAAAACTTATGGAGTTGTCTTTGCAAGTTGTTGAGATACATTAAAATCGGTCTCATTTATCTTTTATTAATAGGGAACAAACCATGAAGAGATAGTTCCACAATGTCTCCGTTCTGAAGATACGAAGAACAAAGTTGTATCCTTCCTGGAGAAGGTATTTATTTCTATAAATCAAAATAGCGGCATCACAGATTTTGTCATTGTTTTTTTAAATTGTAGGATTGTAACCAAGTCTGGTATCTTCTTAGCTTAAATTTTTCGTAGTGCTCAGCACCGAGGTGACGCATATTGAACAGCTGGGCCCATAGGATGAGGCACCGCGGTGGGGTGGTTGGAGCCCCTCTGCCCACAGTGTGGACTCTGGTAGCGCTGCTCGTTTCTATAGTTAGAACCAAACTATTCCATCATTTGGCTCCCATGTTTGTGCACACCTTGCAACTTATATGGGGGTAGTTTTAGGATATAAGGGCTAATTGCAGCACTAGTAGAACAGTTAAACCACAAATTTAGAAAACCGACAGAAAGTGAATTATGCTTAACTACTTTTTTTTTATACTATACCCATTATTAAACTGGACTATGTATATACACGTATATGTTACACAGAAGCTGGATTAAGTATGTGTGTGTAACATGTTTTGACAGTTTCTTACCCTACACAATGAAGGTTTGCAGACTATCATTTTTCTCTTGGAAAAACGACAGTTCAACTTACCTGTAGGGAAGGAGAACACTGTACAGTAATTTTATCCAAATTACACGAAGAGGATGCATTTACAGATGAGTCCAATTTCCAAAATTTGCCTAGCTCACAGGCTAAGCCAGAATAGTTTAACACCGGGTGCTTAAACACATGTGCGTGCGCGCGCACACACACACACGCACATATGTATGTGCATGGTCTTTTTTTTTAAGTGGGGGTTAGGGAGGGGCAGAGGGAGAGAGAGAATCTTAAGCAGACTCCACGCCCAGTGCAGAGCCCAGTACTGTGCTCTATGTCACGACCCTGAGATCTGACCTGAGCTGAAATCAAGAGTCGGACGCTTAACCGACTGAGCCACCCAAGAGCCCCTGGTCTTCTCATTTTCTGAATATTACATCATTTGCCATCTATTAGAGAATGCCTGGTGTTTACTTGGTTTTTCATGATCTGTGGCAGACTGGGTTTGTAGATGAAACTGCAGCTGCCAGAGTGGAACGTGTGAAACAGGAAAAAGGCATTTTCCGGGAACACTTGGCTAAAGTTGCTGTAGAAGAAGCAAAGTGGTCATCTCTACAGGTATGGACTGCATTTTGGTATGGGTCAGGCTTTTAGGAGAAATTCTCCTCTTCTTACTGATAAAAGTGAAAAAACTAGTATGATTCCTGGCCTCATACTGTCAAAATATAATCAAATAGATCTAGACATGTAAAATCCTCCTGTTCTACAGCAGCTGCTCTTTTAAAAATCGCATTTCTTCTTCCTGAAAGGGTATCAACACATAGAACAGAGGTGGGGCTACAAAAACCCAAGTTTTAAACATGATACTGACTGTACTCTTTCACTATGACTTTCAACTGTTTATAGTAACTTTTAGGAAAGTTACGTATCTGTATCAGTGAAGCTATAAATATAGTTTCTGAACCACCGAAGAAAATGAATGAAATCACCTTCCAAAATGTTTCGGTTGATCCCTTGCCTCCTTCATCAAACAAGCCTAAATGATTTCTGGCAATGTCTAGAAATCACATCTACCTATTAAAAGGCAGAAATCTGATACCACCAAGGATATTCAAAATATTGTTTTGAGCACTGATAGTGTATTTAGAATAGCAATCCCTAAGAGGAACAATATTCTGTTGTTTTATTTACAAGTCTTATATAAAGAAAGTTTATGTTAATAACTTGTTTTCAAGACATATTTAACTTTATAGATTTCAGGCCTAAAAGTTACATAGCATTGCTGTAAATAAGCCCTCAAGAATTTATGACCTTCCTTAGGAAGACCGTGCTTACAAAAGACGTCCTGGTCCTGATCCCCACCCCAGCGCAGTGATGTTAGAAAGCCTGACAATTTATTGAACTGGGTTGAAAAGCATCTGAAAGACCACAGCACTTAACGTTAAAAAGTAAACTGGAACCATTTAGAAAACGCATACCTGGGGCTTTTTTGTCAGGATATTTCCAAAGAATACTCTGGAAATTACTGGACAAGGCAGCATCCCTCTTAGTTTCCTTGGACCCTAATGATAGTAGCACCCTGAATCACTGTGACAAACCAGAAATGCCTTCACATATTTTTCTAGGTGGTACAGGGGTGGTCATTCCCCCCTGCCCTTGTGAGCCAATGACAAAATAAAATTTGCACATAAAACTTTACAGTTTTAGAAATACCAAAAGAAAGTTCTTGATCATCTTGGGAATGGGTATCATGGCATTACTTATCTCCCGTGTTTTTCTCATTTGCCAGCCTTATGCAAAAAGACCCCGTCAGGAGTTCCCCTTGGAAGAAGAGTACAGGTCAGCACTGCAAGCAGCATCAGGGGCCCTGGAGGCAGTTGAGTCCTTACTCCAAAAGTCTCCTGCTCCAGACTGGCTTCTACTGAAAATGGAGATGCTCCAAGAAAGGATTGATGAGCTGAAACGACATGTACTCTAGGGTGGCCCTTGAATGGACTAGACCGTGTTACCACTAGAAAGAACGGGGTATGATTTTTACCATCCTACACTGTACTTTGTAAATGAATACATTGATGTAACTATGTCTGCATTTTCTAACACATATAAAACAACTTTTGTAAAGTTGAATCTAGTGAAAATAGTCTTTATTGGCTGTTTAGAGAACAGGTAGGTGGTGGAGGAGATTTCTCGTGAAGAACTTTGGTACATGTAATACATGTGGAACAGTCAGAGACTGCCCAGGTACCCACAGGGCCACAGACAGTACAACTGTAAACAAATAAATAAGCTGCCTAAGGAAACCTTAGCAATTTAAAATCATTTATATACTTTACAGCTAAAACTTGTATTTCATAATAAAGCTTACTCTTCTGTTAAAGAAATGGCACAAAATTAAGCTAATCAGCTTGAATTTTTGTATTTATTTTCTTCTGGAATTGTCCTGGAAAAAAGCAGTAAATTCAACCTTTCCATAGCTACTTGCTCTTCACAGAAACTGGCCTGTCAGACGCACAAGGGCTCCTCCTCCACAAAACCAGCGCTGGGGCTCTTCGCTGCCGGGGCACCAGCCAGCACTCGGGGGCTCGAGCTTCAGTTGGCACAGATGTGAAAAACAGATGCTTCTGGGTTTTCTTGTCTGCAGAGCCCACTTTGAGGTATTAGTTTGATTTTTTTTTTTTTAAAGAAATCCTTTTCCCTAGAGTTATACCCGTTGTCACCAGTTATTATCTTCCCAGTTCAGCTCCCCTTCGTCTCCCCAGCCTTCAGACTCTCCCTGCAGCAAGATAAAGCAAACCAAGGGCAGGCTGCTGAGACAAATCATTTCTGAATTTAAAGGGGCCTAACACTTGCCTTTCGATGCTGGCAGAGATCTCCTCGCGCTAGGTAAAATAACTTACTGCTACAGGAAGCTGAAGAGGAGGAGGATTACTTTGGTTCTAGATTTACAAGACCACAACACTGGAAAATAACTTTTCCAAGGACCATATAAATACAATAAAATCTATCTGATGATACCCTATTCTTGGTTTAACCCCCTTTTAAGTAAAAAGGTTATAATGGTAACTAGTGGCCCATTAAACACTTAAGTCTAAGCATTGCTACTTCTTTCTGGGGAAGGAAAGATATCATTTATAGAAACTGATCATATTCATCTTGTGCTTCACCCATCACTGTAAACAAATGTGTGCATTAGTCTCTTCCCTCACCAGGAAAACAGCAAGTCTGTTATCGAGACCTCGCAACCGGTATGTACAAGGGCATCCCTTAAACTAGCAGCACGATTTACTAAGCCTCACCTCAGTCATCTCTGCTGCAGCAAATTTTGAGGAAAACTGCATCACTGGTGAGATGTCATCCTTGTCAGAAACCATCATTTCTGTCCTCAGTTCAGGCAAAATAAGAATAGCAGCTGAAGGCTTAATTTCTGGAATCATATCAGCAAACCAGTCCAACTCTGGATCTTGTACCGGCTTCTTTTTTACTTGAATGGTAAACTCCTCTCCTAAACCAAGTTCTGATGGAGCCTTAAGGCGCCTTTCTTGGGATGACACTTTTGGTGGCTTGGTTTGGTCTGGGTCATCCCCACTTTGTGCAAGATTGGTCTTTTGGGGTAGACTCAATTTCAAAGGTTTGGACTCTTCAGTGAGTGAAACCAAAGTAGGAATAGCCTCCTGTTCCCCTGAGGTACCCCGGCTAACAGCTGAGACTCCACCTCTTGCACTTATTTCAGTATCTAAGCTGCTGGGTTCAAAGTCATCCCACACCACCTCCTCCGTGTTCACGTTAGTGAGTGGGGATGTGGAGGTATGGTAGGCTTCTGTGGGACAAATCTGGATGCTGACAGCTTTGTTTTCAGGCTCCTCAGGCTCACTCCAGTCAGGCCACTCCTCAGACTTTTTAGAACTTGGTGGGAAGTTCTCACTATCTCCCGGGGTATTTTTCACATCTGAGAGCCCATTCATGGGAAATTTAATAGGCTGAGGAAATTGATGACCTGTGGGGATATATACAAAAATTACTCTCATAAAGTGTTAAGAGCAAGCAAAAGGAAAAGGGTAACACAGGTTACTAAACTGTACCTACACAAGAGATATCCCAGCAAAACAGAACAAAGATGTGATATAAGTTATTCAAATACTTTAACTGGAGCATACAGTCCTTCACTAAATATTCAAGCATATTGTTTATTGGCATAATTATCTATACACAAATATAGAAATGTTCTAAGCCAGGCAGTGTTAACCCCAAGAAGTGGTGTGTGCTCAAATAAGTTTGTCTTAACCCAATATACCCTAATTTTACTTTTTAAATTTTACTTATTTATTTTTAGAGAGAGGATCTCAAGCAGGCTCCATGACCAGCACAGAGCCCGACGCAGGGTTTGATCTCTTCACCTGAGCCCAAATCAGGAGTCAGATGTTTAACTGACTGAGCCACCCAGGTGCCCCTAACATACCCTCATTTTAAACAGATTTCCTTAAATGTAGTCACGGCCTTGGAATTTTCTGCAATGTGTCAGGACTCTGCTACTAACATTTCCCCAAACTTACTTAACCACACAACTCTTTTTCATGGCATACCTACTGTCATCTAACAGAACTGTCATCCTCTGATATAATTTGGAAAATGCTACACTAAAGCATCAGAAGTACCAAAGTAATGTCAACCAGCTTTCTTCACCAGTTACGAAGAAATGGAAGGTCTATGCCCTGTCCAGGAAAAGCAGAGGAGACCCCAGCTGACTATAGAGTTATAAGTGATAACAGAAGTCAGCCTCAATACTCCCAAAGTGCCCTTAATTTTCAGAATTTAAAATGCAGGACTCAGGAAAACATTCATCTAAACAGTGGAAAAGCTACATAAATTGAATATTTCTACCTGTCTGTAAAAGAGTATTGTAGCAATCTTGCTGTATGTGCTTCTTGCTGACGGGCATGCTGCCAGAAAAGAAACATTTAGGGAATGTGCCAGAGGAGGGGTTCTCCACGATTGGCGCCATCTGACTCTGCTGGCTACAGACGACATGCGGGGGAGAATCTGAAGATAAATAAAAACTCCCCAAAATAAAAGGGATAGTAAATTGCTTCTTGCTCTATCAGGGTAGGAGAGCAACAGTTACGGGAAATGGGTCTATTTAACACAGATAAAAGGTAAGTTGCAGGGAGAGAGCATCTTCAGGTAACTGAAGAAACACACCTGTTACACAGTGGACTGCCAGTCCTCAAGGTGTTTCAGGGCAGACTGAGTGTCTACATGATGTTAAGGGACCCAAAAGGATTCAAGTGTTAGCTGAGGAGTTGATTAGATATATAACCTTTAGGATATCTAATTACAAAAGTTAATGGCTTTGAACATTTTGGCAATTTAAAATCATAATTGATTCTACTTTTAAGAATAAAAAGTCTAAGAGTGCAAGCACACCAATGTGAATGTACTTAATGCCACAAACTGTACAGTTAAAAATGGTTAAAATGATAAATTTTATGTTATAGCAGATGTTTAACTCCCAGCTGGGGGGGGCGGGAATTGTTTAAAAAAAAAAAAAATGTCTTTAATGGTTTACCAGAAAGCTTATACTCAACAGGTGGCATTGGTCAAAAGGATTCCAGCAAAATTTTTGGCTTAATACTTCCTCTGCCCAGGGTACATCATCACAGGGAGGCCTTGCCTGCCCTGCAAGGCCTGACCTCTGCAAGCCCTGCACCCTCCTGCTTGCTCCTGCCGCCATCCTCCCTGCTGAGGGCCTACCGATGTCTCTTACCCAGTGTCCCCTTCTCCAATGCTCTTCCACGCAGACTTATTTCCCTGAGGTACCCTTTTCATAAGCCTTAGTGTTATCCCATATTAAGTCTGACCATAAAGGTAAACTGCAGAAGAACAGAAGGAGAAAAAAAAAGTCCAAGGGTACCCTCCTGTATACATGCCCCCTCCCCAGCATTCTCCCACGTCCCTCAGAAGAAGAGCCACTCTTAACTGGGAACTGGGAAATGCAGGCTGCCACCAGGGCTCAACAGCCATCTTGGATGAAGAGCTTAACTAATTTGGGAAGTCAGTGGGATCAGACCTTATTCTGTCTTACAAAGTCTTTAGGAACATCTGTTTTAATAAAAATTTATTTGGTACTCCTGCTTTGGTGCCTTTTGGTTTCTTACTAAGATTATAGGTCAACAGTATATAAAATGTCCAGAAGTAGGAAACTGCATCCAATAAATACAACAGGTATGAGGAGCGGGGTTCTTGCTAACTCAACATGCAAAGCCGCCCTCAGAGATGGACTCCCCAGTCTTATCTCCAAACTGCACATACCACTACTACCATCCCCCCCCCATTCCTCTGGTATGAAATATAAATTCATCTCTCATTTGCTGTTTGGTGTACTCTGCTATGAGAAAAACCAGTCACACACAGACTTCGTTCACTCAAATGTAGTATGAACACAGCCTGGTTGGAGAGGGGGGCGCAGCTTCTGCATCACCCTCTTCAAGCTCCTGACTGATACTGACTTTGTTAGCACCAAGAAGAGTTGGACCCATCAAAACTTCAGGAAGCCAGTGTTGCTTTAAAGATTCTCCTGGCATCAAAATTAGGGAAAAGTCTGATAGTTCTTTTCTACTGTGACTGTTTCTGTGCTATCAAATTCAGCCATGAGAACTGAATCCAAGATCTGTGTTTCCTAACAAGGTCACCATCCTAGTTAGGGTTAAACCAAGGACCAAGGAAGCAATGACTCGGATATAAAATTCTTATTCTTGACTTTTATAGCCTACAAAGACCAGAAATCACTGCTCTGTCCCATGTAACTCCAATGATAACAGACCAGAAATAAGGATTTCTTCAAGTACTTAAAAATCAACAGCTTTTAACCTAAAAGGCCATCAACATCAGAAAAACTCAAGTTGCTACAAACTTTTTAGAAGGTGACAGACGGTATCTATTAAAATTTTAAATATATACCCTTTGACCCAGTAGGTCTACTTCTGGGATTTTATCCTCTAGCAATAAAAGCCAAACTACATAAAGATACAGGTACATAGAAGACCTCTACTGCAGCAATGTAATATCCAGAAATGAAAGCAATATTCATCAATAGGGAAACCACTGAATGAATTATATTCAATGAAATATTAGGCAGCTGTCAAAAAAGGTGCTGTTTCTAGGTACTGACCTGGAGACCAGTCCCTGATAAGCCACTACACAAAAAAATTAAGTTGCAGAATTGCACATAGTATTTTCTCATTGTTTTGTTAAAAAATCCTATATTTGGGCATGTGTGTATGAAGATACATCTGCGTGTCTTTGTGGGGAAGAAAAAGGGAAGAAAAGATTCCCACTAAACTATTAAAACTGGTTACCTTACACACCCAGAGGGTATTGGGAGAGGGAAATTACTCTTTCTTTACCATTCTCTGTATCATTTGAAGACAACCCACCTGCACTATTTGTATAATGTTAACCTAATTAAACATTTAAAATAAAAAGCTATACTTTTTAATCATTCTTACCTTCTGGGGAAAGGTTGACCGTTTTCGTAAAACTTGGGGCAGTGCGTTTGAAGATCTTGGTTCTTTCTCCTCCCACAACCACCTCTGGTCCAAGCAAAGACACCAGCACTGCTAGGCTGTGAAGAGTAATTGCCACAATGGAATCGCTGGTATCACGCAAGCCCAGTAACACCTAGGAGCAAATCAGGTAGTAAGTGTACACAGCCACATTGCCTGTCTTCCTTCCCCATAAATAAGCGGCTGGGCTGCGATCAGACTGCTCAGATGACTGTTTCTTACATAGGTGTCCAAGGTCAGTAGCTCTCAAACTGTGGTCAAGAACCAGTATTTTCCCCTCCCAATCAATCACGATCTGATACATTGTTAAAAATACAATTAACAAAAATAAATACATTGGAAATAACAAAATTACTGTTAAACTGCTATAAAAGGTTCTAGGTTTGTCCATGATGCTGGTCTGCTCCTGCCCCAGGACCAAAGGCAGCTGAGCACTCTGGAGATCTCAGCTCTTTTAAGCTGACAGCATTCAGTATTCCAAGGAGGCCTCCCAGCAACTACTAATCGGACCTGACCCAGCTTAGTGTCGGATCAGCTGAGACAGGGTGGTTCAGGGTGCTATGGCTGCAGGACTCCCCAAATTCTTGGAGAGGCTAAATACTCCAATCAAAAGACAGAGTGACAAGAGCCTATACCTGTGGCAGAGGGGCTAACTGCAGACATGCAGTCTGACCGCTGGCCCTACCTACCAATGAGCCCACAGCAGCTTCCGGCCTCTCAACAGTGCAGGGAACAAACACTGCCCAGTGTGCCCACAGCAGGCAAAGTGGGTCACCAGAGCTGACTGGGCTAAAGGCAGACGTGGCTCAGCCACGAGAGTAGGGTACACACAGCCCACACAGGAGACACCCCTGGAGCGCCTGCGACCGATGACCTGGCAGGGAATGCACTTCAGGGCACCACCTTCAAGACGTAGCTGACTACGCTAATACATAGAGAAGATGAAGAAACAAAGGATTATGTCCCAAATGAAAGAACAAAGTCACAACAAAAGAGCTAAATGAAATGGAGATAAACAAAAATGCCTTATTTGAAGTAATGGTCATAAAGATACGCACTGGACTCGAGAAAAGAATGGATGAATGCAGAATTTCAACAAAGAGGTAGAAAATATAAAAAAGAATCAGAGGTGAAGAATTCAGTAAATAAAAAATATACTAATGGAAATAGCCGATTAGTGAAGGCAGAAGAACGGATCAGTGACCTGGATGACAGGGTAATGGGAAGCACCCAAACTGAACAGCAAAAAGAAAAAAAATAATAAAAAATGAGAACAGGTTAAAGGAATTCAGTGACATCATCAAGCGCAGTAACACTGGCATTACAGGAATCTCACAAGGGAGGGGAGAAAAGGAAGCAGAAAACCTATTTGAAGAAATAAGAGCTGGAGACATCCTTAATCTGGGGAAGGAAACAGACATCCAGGTCCAAGAAGCAAAGAGGCCCCCTAACAAGATTAACCTAAGAAGGTCCATGCCTAGACACAATAATTAAAATGACAAAAAGTAATGATCAAGGAATTTTAAAAGCGACAAGAAAAAAGCAAACAGTTACAGACAAGTAAAATCCCATAAGGCTATGAGCTTATTTTTCAGCAGAAACTCTGCAGGCCAGGGGGAGTGGCATGATAATCCCAATACTGAAAGGAAAAAACCTGCCACCAACAATACTCTACCCAGCAAGGTTATCTTTCAGAAGAGGAGGAAAGACAGAGTTTCCCAGACAAAAGTTAAAGTTCATCACTACTAAACTGGCCTTAAAGGAAATGTTAAAAGGAGTTATTTGAGTGGAAAGAAAAGGACATAATCCATAGTAAGAAAATTATGAAAGGGAGGCGCCTGGGTGGCTCAGTCGGTTAAGCGTCTGCCTTCGGCTGAGGTCGTGATCCCCGGGTCCTGGGATCGAGCCCCACATCTGGCTCCCTGCTCCGCAGAGAGCCTGCTTCTCCCTCTCCCTCTGCCTGTCACTCTGCCTACTCGTGGTCTCTATCTCTCTGTCAAATAAAATCTTTAAAAAAAAAAAAAATTATGAAAGGAAAAAAATTCCACAGGTAAAAGCAAATATATAGTAAAGGCAGTAGATTGATCACTTTTAAGCCAATGTGGAGGTTAAGACACAAAAGAAGTAAAATCAAATATGATCTATAAAAATCAGTCAAGGAACACAGAAAAAAAGATGTAAAATATGACTTCGTATACATAAAAAGGGAGTAAAAATTAAGTTCAAACTTAACGTTCTAAAGAAAGCACTGAAGTGACCATAACTTAGCATAGACTGCTATACACATAAGATTTTATATGTGAACCTAATGGTAACCACAAATCAAACACCTATAACAGATACAGAAAAAGTAAAAGAGAAAGGAATCCAAGCACAACACTAGAAAACCATCAAACCACAACAGAAGAGAGCAAGAGAAAAAAGGAACAGAGAAGAACCATAAAAACAACCAGAAAACAATTTTAAAAATGGCAAAAGGAGCAGGGTAACTGAATAGATAAAAAACAAGACCCCACAATATGCTGCCTACAAGAGACTCACTCAGACCTAGACACACATACTAACTGAAAGGGAAGGGACTGAAAAAGTTATTCAATGCACATGGAAGTGAAGAAAAGCGGAGGTAGCAATACTTTGTATCAGACAAAATAACTTTAAAACAAAGACTGCAGCAGGAGACAAAGGAGGACACTACAAATGATAAAGGGATCAATCCAACAAGAGGATACAATAATACGTATCTATGCACCCACCACAGGAGTGCCCACATACAAAGAGGGGCACTAACAGACCTAGAGACACTAACAGACCTAGAGACACTGACAGTAATTGTAGGGGACGTCAACACCCCACCTCCATCAATGGATAAAATCAACAGGTAACAATGGCTTTGAATGACACATTAGACCAGATGGACCTAACAGATATATAGAGAACACTCCATCCCAAAACAGAAAACACATTCTTTTCAGGTGCACACGGGACATTTTCCAGGACAGATCACATGTTAGGCCACAAAACAAGTCTCAATATATTTTAGAAGACTGAAACCATATCAAAGCATCTTTTCCAACAACAATGGTATAAAACTAGAAATCAATTACAAGCAGAAAACTGGGAAGTTCATAGAGATTAAACATGCTACTGAACAACCTATGGGTCAAAAAAGAAATCAAAGGAGAAAAAAAAACCTTATGGGATAAATGAAAATGGAAAAACAACATACCAAAATTTATGGGATGCAGCAAAAGCAGTTCTAAGAGGGGAATTCACTGTGATAAATGCCTACCTCAAGAAACAAACAAAAAAATCTCAAACATTAACTTTATACCTCAAAGAACTAGAAAAAGAATAAATGAAAAAACATATGAAATAGAAACCAAAAAACAGAAAAAATTCAAAACCAAGAGCTGGTTCTTTGAAAAACGAAATTGACAAACCTTACCTAAACACATCAAGAAAAAAGGAGGACGCAAATAAAATCAGAAATGAATGTTACAATTGATAACACTGAAATACAAAGGATAAGAGACTACTGCGAATAATTACATGCCCACAAATTAGAAAAATAGAAGAAATGGATAAATTCCTAGAAACATACAACCTACTAAGACTGAATCATAGGATTCAATCCTATTCAATTCAATCAAGGAACAGAAAATCTGAACAGGCTGATTATTAGTAAGGAGACCGAATAATCCAAAGACTCCCAACAAACAAAAGTCCAGGATCAGATGGTTTCACTAGTGAATTATACCTAAACATTCAAAGAAGAAATAATACCAAACACTAATTTGACCCATGCTTACTGCAATGTTATTTACAATAGCCAAGACAGGGAAACAACCTAAGTGTCCATCAAGAGACAAATGGTAAGAAAGATGCAGCATATATAAATACCACTCAGTCATAACAAAAGATGAGATCATGCCATTTGTGACAACATGGATGGACCTAAAGGGGATTATGCTAAGTGAAATAAGTCAGACTAAGAAAGCCAAACACCATGTGATTTCACTCATGAGTGGAATCTAAAAAACAAAACAGGGGCGCCCGGGTGGCTCAGTTGGTTAAGCATCTGCCTTCGGCTCAGGTCGTGATCTCAGGGTACTGGGACTGAGCCCCACATTGGGCTCCCTGCTCAGTGGGAGCCTGCTTCTCCCTCTCTCTGCTGCTCCCCCTGCTTGAACTCTCTCTAATAAATAAAATCTTTAAAAATAAATAAAAAAATAAAAAACAAAACAAACACGAATAAACAAACAGCAGAATCAAACCAGTAAATACAGAGAACAAACTGATGGTTGTCAGGGGGGAGGGCGAACAAGGTTGGGCACAAGGGGTGAAGGGCAGCGGGAGGCTCAGGCTTCCAGTTACGGCCTGAGTAAGTCATGGAAATAACAGGCACTGCATGCGGAGTACGGTCAACGATACTGTCAAAGTGATGTATCGGGACAAATGAGCTATCACCTCATACCTATGAGAATGGCTTTTATCAAAAAGACAAGAGGTAACAAGTGCTGGTGAGGATGTGGGACGAGGGAGCCCTGGTGCAGCCACTGTGGAAACAACATGGGGGTTCCTCAAGAAGTTAAAAAAAAGAGAGAGAGAAAGAAAGAAAAAGAAAAGAAAAAGAAAAAGAAAAGAAAGAAAGAAAGAAAAGAGAAAGAAAAAGAAAAGAAAAAGAAAGAAAGAGAAAGAAAGAAAAGAAAAGAAAAAAGAAAAGAACTACCATAAGATCCAGCAATTCCACTTCTGGGAGTTTACCCAAAGAAAACATAAACACTAACTTATACTTAATTTACACTTAACACCCCCACCATGTTCCCTGCAGCTTTACAACAGCTGAGATATGGACACCTAAGTATTCATCAATGGACGAAGGAATAACGAAAATGTGATTTTATACACACACACACACACACACACAGGAATATCATTGAGCCATATAAAAAACAAAATCTTGCCATTTGCGACAACACGGATAGACTTTGAGAGCATTATGCTGAGTGAAATAAGTGAGAGAAAGACAAATACCACATGATCTCACTTATATGTGGAATCTAAAAAAAACAAAACGGGGCACCTGGCTGGCTCAATCAGTGCAGCATGCGACTTTTGATCTCAGGGTTGTGGGTTCAAGCCCTATGTTGGGTGTGGAGATCACTTAATTAAAATTTTAAAATCTTTTATAAAAAAAGATTTTATTTATTCATTTGAGAGCGAGCGAGCATGAGCTGGGGGAGGGGGGGCAGTGGGCAGAGGGAGAAGCAGACTCCCAGCTAAGCAGGGAGCCCCAATACAGGGCTCAATATCAGGATCTGAGCTGAAGGTAGATGCTTAACCATCTGAGCCACCCAGGCGCCCCCAAAATTAAAAAAATCTTTAAAAATAAAAATAAAATAACAGAACAAAACAAGCTCATAGAGAGAACACACTGGTGGTGCCAGAGATGGGAAAGAGGATGGTGAGGAGGGGCCAAAAATGGGTGAAGGGGTCAAATAAGTCAGGGGTCCCTGGGTGGCACAGTCGGTTAAGCGTCTGACTCTTGGTTTCCGCTCAGGTCATGATCTCAGGGTTGTGAGATCTAGCTCCACGTCAGGCTCCACGCTCAGCACAGAGTCCGCTAAAGCCAATCTCTCCCTCTGCCCCTCCCCGCGTTCACTCTCTAAGTAAATAAATAAATCTTAAAAAAAAAAAAAGTCATGGGGATGTAACATACAGCATAGTGACTATCACTAATATTACCATATTGCATAAAGTTGCTAAGAACATAAATCTTAAAAGTTCTCAACAAAGAAAAAGGAATTTAGTAAACTATGTATGGTGACAGATGCTAACAAGTCTTACTGTGATCATTTCACAATATATACAAATACTGAATCATGTGGTACACCTGAAACTAATAGGTTATATGTAAATTATATCTCAATTAAAAGACCGCTTTACATGTTCATTCTCCTTATCTGTACGCACGTCACTGCAGGACCATAAACACAGTTCAGAGACAGGCAGTGTCTACTGAGCACACCTGTCTACGTCCCTCACGCTTACGTCCCTAGCCCCTGCCCCTCTTCTCAGCTTTACACATGCAAAAGGATAGGACTTGGAAAACTGTCTTTGTATCTGATGTACATAACACCTGCCCCAAACTGAGTCAACTATGATCCCTTTCCAGCATTAACTGGGATGTGGAGAAACTGGTTACCTCTGTGGCTTGCTATACTGAGGACAATAAACTTGGAAGCTATGCGGACAACCATGTTTGGCCATGTGTACGTCAAACAATGAAAAGCTAGTCTTCGGAAAGTCAAAAGTGGGACGGCTCAAAAGAGAAAAGAAAGGAATGAAGAGCATGTGGCTGAGTCCCAGCTGCACTTGATTTCCATGTAAGGCAGTTCTGACATCCTTTTATTAAAGTCTCTTTTTTTGCTTTAGCTCGTTTAAGTGGGCTTCAGTTACTTGCAACCAAAAGAAACTCAACTACGACAGTCACATGCAGGTCTCAGGAGAAGCTTTGCTCTGAACCGGCAAAGACCTGTGTGAGGAAGATGGCGTGCAAAGCACCTGCACCGGCCAGAGAGAGGGCCAGGGTAATGGGCCTCCCCAGTGGCGGGAGCATGGCATCATGGGTACCAGGGATCCTGGGTTCTGGTGCCAGCTTCTCTAGGAATTCTCATTATGACTTGACTCATCATTTACTTTTTCTGGTCTAGTTCCCTCATTTATCCAAGATCAAGATTTCCAACAAGACTCAATAAGGTAATTATCAGGTCCAATGCTAACAAATCAGGCACCTTCTCAAAACAAAGCTGTACAAATAAAGTGTGTTTCTTTCGAAAATGATTAGAATTCCAACCACTGAGGTACTTATAAAATAACAAACCACCAAGCCACAAATCCGAGTCATCCTCAAACTCTGCCTCTCTCATGAGAAGCTAAGTCCTCCCCTTCTGCCCTTTTTATGTCCCTCTCCCATAACCACTGTCCCCACATCTTCCCCAGACTTTGCCTTCTCTTAGCTGGACTGTTCCAATAGCTTCCTACTTGATCTCCCTTTCTACAGTCCATCTTCCACACTGCTACCAAAGTGAACTCTGTAGCACATAAATATTGGCCAAGTGGGGCGCCTGGTGGCTCAGTCAGTCGAGCATCTGACTCTTGGTTTTGGCTCAGGTTGTGATCTTGCATTTGTGGGATCGAGCCCCAAGTCAGGTTCCACGCTCAGTGTGGTTTGCTTCAGATTCTTTCTTCCTGCCCGTCCCCCCTCTAAAATAGAATATTCTTTAAAAAAACTGGCCAAGTTATTCCCCTACAGAGGAGAGCCTTCGTTGTCTTTCACACACTGCTGACTCAATCTTTGGGCTCAGCTCAGTGTCAATTCAGAGACCTACGAGAACTCTATTTCAGAGGGCGAGTGCTCCGTCCCTCTTCAACATTTTCAGACACAACCACATCAGGGTAACAGTAACACAACATGCTATCTTGTGGTTGCTTGGCCCTAAAGCCAGCCGATCCCCTCTGTTGTCCCCCCAGTACCCATGTGCTTGTGTAAACCAGCATCTAACGAACCTGCTGACTTGCACGACTCACTCGAACCGAGAGACTGGAACAGAAGTGACACTGTTCATTCCTAACCTGTGCCTCAGAAAGGCCGCTCTGGCGCTTCCCATAGCCCTGGGCAGCCGGGTAAGAAGTCCACCTACACTGTTAGAGATGTGACAAAGGGGAACAGAGACCCTGACACGTCCCGAGACTACGTGGAAAGAGAGGCCCAGCTAAGCCCAGCCTTTCAGCCATCCCCTCCAAGGTGCCAGGGGACTGCTCATCAACTGACATCATGTGCAACGACAGAATCCCCAAACTGAGCCCGTCAATCCAAAGAACTGTGAGACAAAAATGACTGTGGACAGGCACTAAGTTTTGGGGTGGTCTGTGACACAGTAACAGATAACAAACACCTATCTTTCCCACCTCCTAGATCCTTGAAAGCAAGGTGTTATATACCTCTATGGCCCCAGGACCCAAGCATAAGACGTGGCATAAAACCACGTCTCACAAATAATTTGCAAATCAATTAATCTCATAGGAAAACAAATTATTTGAAAGTTACTACATGGCTGACAAAATCTTTTACTACCTTCTACTGAGTTGAATACTGTCTCCTAAATATTCACACCCAACCAAAATGTGACCTTAAAATGAAGTTGCATTGGGTTAGAGTGGGTCCTAAATCCAATGACTGGTGTCTTTTTAAAAAGGCCAAGTGAAGACACAGAGGGGAAAAGGCCACATTGACAACAGAGGCAGATTGGCATGACCCACAGTTACAAGCCAAGTCAAGGACTGCCGGGAGCTCCCAGGAAGGGGGAAGAAAGCAAGGACGGCTTCTCCCCTAGAGCTTTCAGAGGAAGCACGGTTATTTCAGACTTCCGACCCCCAGAACCCGGAGAGAACAGATTTCTATTGTTTTCAGCCAGGCAGTTTGTGGTAACTTGTTCTGTGAGTCCCAGCAAACCAGTATAAAGCTGGAGCCCCCGAGCGGGTGAATCATTACACAGTTCCCCAGCGGCTAAGAAATAGGCTGGAAGCCACAAGTCCAAATCATCTCATTCTCCCCTCAGTTATATATAACTTGTTTTATAGTATTTAGCTGTGGACACTTACAGTTTTTGTCACAAAGCATCCACAAAGGATTCCTGTTCCTTTTCCCCAAAGAATTAGCAGACAGAATTAGTTTTCCCAGGTTAAGACCAAATATGTTAGTTTAGCTGATTTGCCTGTGTGAGGGGAATGGAAATGCAATCTGAATTCCAGTCTTTTGTATGTCAGTAGCTCTGAAACCCAACTGCTGCTCAGAGCCTCCGAAGCGAGGATCTTCCGGCTCCAAACCCTCGGCTTCCTTTTAGCCCCCACGTGAGCCGTGCCTGCTCTCCCCACCTCTCCTCGCCGGCCATCTCTGACCTGTGGCAAGATGATTTTCTTCAGCTGCTCCTGAGTGAAGTGCTCCACGTAGGCCTCCAGGTGAGACAGCAGCACCATCCGCACGTGCTCCTCGTGCACCTCAAACAGCTGAAGCAGCACAGGGATCACCCGCGACTGGAACAGGGCCGGCGACAGCAGGCAAGGGGTGTCTCCCCGCGCGCTGTCTACCCCCAGATCAGAGGTAGTTACAGATGAAAAGGCAAACTGTCATTTCCATGAAAGGAACACAAAGGATAATTCATAAACTGAGCCCACAACGTGACACATAGTCTAAGTACTCTTCTAAATTCTTATGCCCCAAACCAAAGGAAACCTTTTTGGTTGACCCCAATCACTCAAGGCTCAATTACCTTAAATACACTGGACTTTGTAGAAATATTTTTGAAATACTCTACCAGATTTAATCAGCAACAAAGAAAGCTTATATTTTAATAGACTCCTGAATCAGTAACTTTGTATACGTTTCTGTTTAGTCAATGAGGAATTTCATACACTAGATTAGATCAATACTGCTGCTTCAGTTTTATCTGCAAAACCAGGAGGTGGTAAATGTCACAACGGGACTTGAAGCTGGGTGGTCCTATCTTCCTGCTAGTCATGGCGGTGGTTATCAGAGACACCCACCATAATCATTTGGGGACCCTTACAAATATATATCGATATAGTCCTGCCCTGGCTCTGTCTTGCTACCAGTGGATTAGGCATGCAGGCAAAATTTGTAAAAAGCTCCCCAGGTGATTCAGAAGCACCCCCCTCTAAGATCTACTGAGTAAGAGAATGACTGAGCTATAAAGAAAAACTCAGGGACTGGACAATCAGTGTGCTGCACACCTGAAACTAATGTAACACTGTGTCAACTATACTGCGATGAAAAAAACAAGTCAGGGAATGACAAAGAATATAAGGAAATTCTATGTTGTAAAATAGTTTCCTATAATGCTGCTTTGCTGGATCCAGATCTTTTAAGAAAATAAATTCTGAAGGCAGAATTCTCCCTAACACGAAATTCTACAGACTGTTAATGCTATATTGTCTAACCTGATGTGTTACCATCTGCAGTGCTTATAAAGTGAGAGTATCAGAATAATAACCTCATTTCACATTCAGAAAAAAACAGAAGTTCTAAGTAGGAAAGTGATCTCCATGTTTTTCAATCTTTCCACTGAAAATACAAAATAAATGGGTTGCTCTTGGGAAGTCAGAAAGCACAGGCCTCACTGCAAATGCAAAAGTCCTATGAAGATGGATGCCTTATCCTAAAACTCCATGTGCATCTCCTATTCTAGTCCTACCTGTGTGTGTGTGTGTGTGTGTGTGTGTGTGTGTGTGTGTGTGTGTGTGTTTTTCAATATGTTACCCTTCTATAGTAAATCTGACTCTCCAGGAGATGCTCCTTATTTACCCAGTGGGCTCTGGTACCCAGGTCTGAGTGAAAATGATCACCTAAGGGGCCAATAATTGTTTTTAGAGACATCTAACTATACCAGGCAGTAATCTCACTCGGCTAAAATAAGGACTAATAATGCCCAAACTCCTTAATGACCAATAATCCTTTGAAAAAAGTTCACCTTTTTTGGGGCCAAGCAGATGAGGAAGAAAACTCTTAACCGCTACCGGCTCTGCAAACACCAACTGATTAAGCAGAAGAGGCACCAACCGTGAGGCTATTAACTCCTCTGACAAGCAGCTGACTCTGTCCAGCAGGAATCTGAGGGCACAGAAGAAGAGCCTGGGAACCTGGTTGTGACACTGTATCTGCTTCCTTGTACACTTCAGACACACACAGCCCTCTCCGACTTCTGTCACAGTGAGGCACTGTGAAACGTGGCCAGGGAAGGTGAACGGGTGGTTCCAAGGTTTTTAGGAAAAATGCAGCGGGTGTGAGAGAAGGCTGCCAGCACACAGACAAGCTCCGATCTGAGTTAGGAAAGGTTTCAACAAATTGCCCCTTATTTACAGACCAGTGTCCTCCTTTTCCCCAATAAGCCAGAAGCTTCCTCGTCAGTTAAAAGGACTTTCTTCAAATTTAAAAAATGTAGGATATAATTTTATCTAGA
The DNA here is from genome assembly GCF_009762305.2 of Zalophus californianus. Classification (NCBI taxonomy): domain Eukaryota; kingdom Metazoa; phylum Chordata; class Mammalia; order Carnivora; family Otariidae; genus Zalophus; species Zalophus californianus. Next base: position 56,797,194 of record NC_045604.1, on the reverse strand, counting down.
GTTCCCACAGTAAACAAAAATACAAGCTTTTGTTACTAAACTTCCTAAAATAACACACGTAAGAGCATTCTGTTAAGAATACACAGATGCAGGCGCCTGGGTGGCTTAGCTGTTAAGCGTCTGCCTTCGGCTCAGGTCGTGATCCCAGAGTCCTGGGATCGAGCCCCGCATCGGGCTCCCTGCTCGGGGGGAAGCCTGCTTCTCCCTCTCCCACTCCTCCTGTTTGTGCTCCCTCTCTCACTGTGTCTCTGTCAAATAAATAAAATCTTAAAAAAAAAAAAGAATACAGGTATTTGGGACCCCTGGATGGCTCAGTCGGATAAGCAGCTGACTCTTGATTTTGGCTCAGGTCATGATTTCAGGTCATGAGACAGATCCCCGTGTCAGGCTCTGCATTTGGGCGGGGCGGGGGGGATCTACTTGGGATTCTCTCCCTTTCCCTCTGCCCCAACCCCTGCTGTCTCTCTCTCTCTCCAAAAAAAAAAAAAAAAAAAAAAAAAAAGACCCAGGTGTTAGGAAGTAGCAGCGGTAACCGGGGTCCCCCTACCCGGTCACCGTTAGCAGGCCGTCTTGCCTCCTACTGCCTGAGCAAACAGGCCACCGTGCCCTAACGGGTCTACGTCCCCGCCTCCCCCACGGGTCCCCGGGATGCGGGGCCTCCTCGTACTTCCCACTGCGCCCAGCCACTGTCACCCCACAGCCTGACCTCTTCCGGGGCCACAGCTCTCTTCCCCGAGCCCTGCTCCCTCAGCCTACACCCCTGCCCACATCTCTTTCGTCCTAAACACAAGCCCTTCTTGTCTCCACTCCCTTCTTCGGCTATTCTCTGTTCTCTCTTCTCCGAACTTCTCAGGAGGTTCTACGCAGTCCACTTTCTCACCTTCCGTTCACTTCTGAGCTCACTGCGGCCTGGCTCCCTCCGCTCCAACGGCTCCTCCTCAGACGAGGCCGCCACTGCTCCCCCCGACTCCTCAGTGAACAGGGATTCCCCCGACCTTTCCGAACGTTCCTCTGCCGGGACCACAAGGCTTCTGGGCATTCTCCGAACCTCCTGTCACCATCGCTGCTTTGTCTCACTGGTCAGCCACCCCTGTACGAGGTTGGGCGGCTGCCCCAGGGTTACGTCTGGGCACTCGGTCTTCCCCATGCCTCCGCTTTCTCTGGGAAACTGTCGCCGACTGCAGGCTGTGGCACCCTGGTCCTCACTGCTGGCTCCTCGGCTGCCGACGTCTCTCCCGGGCCTCAGACCCATCCGGCCAAATGCCCGTGCACATCTCCGTCTACAGCTCCCCCCCCGACACTGCGCAGGGACACCCTGACCCCAAACTCCTCACGTTCCCGGCGCGCTGGGGCCTCTCCTCCAGGATTCTCTAATGCTCTTGGGATCATCCCTAAGGGCTTGCCAATCTGACGTTGAAAGTTCTTCCTGTCTGTGTCTTCACTGTACCACCGATGCCTGCCAAGGTCTACCAACCATTCCAAGTCCCATAAAAAATCAACCCGTGCCCTCCACAGACGACAGAGCGATCCGCCTTGGGAGATTTAACCATTTCACAGACCGCTTCCACAGCTTCAATGCCTGAAGCCCACTGCTTACCACCAGTGTCACTGGTTCTCACTGCCCCACCTGAGGGTGCCCACCTCTCACCCACCCCAGCCTCGGAGTCTGCGCTCCAACTGGACCCAGCTGCTAGGTGTGCCAGGCTCAGCACGCGCCCTGCCTCTGTGCACTCGTTCCCACTGCCTAGAATACCTCCTCTCTCTCCTCTGGGGTCTCAGGACGCCCCCGGCAAGCTCTATCACTGTTTAAGGACTACCAGTCTGCATGTTTCCCCCACCAGAACCATCTGTCCATCCCAGGGCCTAGCAGAAAGCCAACACACAGGAAATATCCAAAAAGCTTGGCCCGAGAAAGTAAACGTCTGACTCATCTCTCCACCCGAAGTGATTACACAGACTTAATCCAAGTTACTGAATTTTAAGCCCTTCACTTTGTGAACTTACTTGAAAAATTCAGTTTTTTCCTCTTCACTCTTCAATGTTAAACTTTTCAAGAAATTCACAACTTCTAGAAAATCATTCCTAAATGGCAAAGAGAAAAAAAAAATATGCAGGACAATAGATTAGAGAAGGCATGTTAAATACTGAAGCCATAACCACAGACCACACTATGCTAATATTCAAGGAAACATTCTCCCGTGCCACTTAGAAGACTCTATTATAACTAAGTAGCTCATGAGACAAATGCTATGAGCCAGGCCCACCAGCATTTTAAGAACAGCAAAGAGATCTGTGAAGAGGATACATGCTTCAAGGCACACGGTGTGTAAACAAACACCCACAAACCCGGTGGTTTGAGCAATCAAGAGTCTTCTGAGCTTTTGTTGCAATAGGATGTGGTGAAATGAACTGTCCCGGGAACAGTGGTACTGGGGTGATCAAACACTGCAAACAGTCGTTGAAATCTCCAGTCTGCTCTAGTGAACTAAGAACTCTGAGAGGGTTGGAGAAAGAGGCATCTCTCGTGCCAGTCACTGGAATCTTCCCATTGCTACTGTCCGAAGCCCTGAGGCCATTTTCTCAGCCAGGCCGGGGGGGGGGGGGGGGGGGGGGGGGGGGGGGCTGTCCCCGCAGGGCCTGTGAGGCTGCACACTGCCCAGCTCCAGGGGAGCGCTGCTCCCGTGCTCCCGTTCTACCGGGACGAGGCTGCTGGGCCATCCGCACGCAGCACCCCGAGTCTCCACATCTTACATCGACACCCCTTTCTTTCCCTCCGGCTTAGCAGCAGAGAAAAAACACAAATGTCTTAACTGACGTCTAATCAAGTTGGCTCACACGTAACCATCAGAGTTCAGGAAGAGGTAGCTGGTGTGGGTTTTGGTTTTCTCTCCCATCTCTGCTTAAAGTACAATTCTTACTAAAGAACTCTTACCACACAGTGATGAGATCATCTACTTGCTGTAAAGGGTTGTTCTTTGTAGAGCTCTTATATCAAGGTAAATAAAATACTGGTATGAATTATCCAAAAGGACACAGAAATGCCTTGGTTAGAAGAATCTTGTAATGGGCAAGGTTTTGAACAGTTTCTTTGAAATGTAAATGTCAAATAAAATCCTAATAGCTATAGTGAAACTACCTCTCTGCCCTGTTTAATAATATGGCCCCTAGTCCTACCCTAGAGGTAATTCACCCCCTCCAAGGAGAACGTTAGCTTTCCCTCCACTCTGGTTTTTCTTGGGCTCTCCAACCGTGAACAAGTAAGGGTCTTTAGTTTCAAAATGGACATAAGATCAATTCTGCTAATCAAAGTTGTGACTGTGAAATTAACCTTTGGGTCATGGAAATGAAAAGGTGGAGGACACGTAATTAAAACTGACCTTGAAGAGAGGTTCAAAAACATCTCTGAATCCAGCGACAGTATTACCATTCTATCGTGCCCTCCCTTTAGACTTCTGTGCTTCTCTTCCATCATGTATTACTAAACCAAGAAGACAATCTTCTGCCTGAAGAAAAATGAGCTCCTTTCCCCCAAACAAGAAAAATTTTCAACAATAACAAATTCTTATCAAGAACACGATGGCAGTAGAGAGTTTCTCAATTCCTTGACAACTGCAAACCACTAGCCTCTTCACCAACCCAAGTCCTAAGGGGACCTGGCTGTAACTTCTAGACTCAAGCCTTCACCACAGTTAAAGATATCTCAAACTTCCTGTGATAAGAACCCGAGAGGCAGCCCAATTTTGCCCTCTGTTTTCCCATGTGGACGTGATTTAAACCTCTCCTGACAGTGAACGGCAACCACAGGAGGGACCGCGTGACTGGGGCCCCCAAACCCCATGGCTGGAACGCCAGGTCCAAGAGCAGGCCGGCTGCGGGGGAAACAGCTAGCCAAGGCCGTCAGATGCCCTCACCTGAAGAAGTCATGGGACAGTAAGGTGCAGAGCGCTGGCCGACATTTTGGAATGGGATTCAGCAAGGTTGAGTGCAAGGTCTGTTGAAAGCTGGAGAGAACATCCGCTGAAACTGAAATCCAGAGCTACAGTTAGTTTCCAATGCCTTCTCCCTCTTTCCAGGACCTCTATAGCTGGAGACTGACGAGAGCAAAAACCAACCTGTAAAAGCCCAAACAAACAAAGCCCTGGCTGTTGCTAAGCAGAAGCCAGACTCCAAGGCAGGTGTACAAAACTCACCTGCCCACACAGCCAACCCCCACCCACTCCCCGGGGCTGCTCTGTGGAGCCGCCTCACTTCCAGGCTGGCTGTCCGGGTTAGCTCAGCTCAGGCCTAAAGATGGCTGAATAGGTGGCAGGTCCGCGGGCCTCTCCCACCAGGGTTCCCCATCCAGAGAACACGAAAAGTTATCGGAATGACCGTATTTTCTAATCTCCCAAGGATGGTACATAATTGCCACCATTCCAGACACAGTAGGGTAGTAAGTTCATCCCTACAAGGGCGGCCTTAGGGCCTTAAGGGTGTAATTCTCAAGTATTTTTAGGCTGAGACAATTTAGAGCCAGCAGCTGAATGATGCTTGTAACTTCAGAACGCTGCAGACACCTGGTGAAAGAAACTGCATTAGAGCTGCACGAAGCCTGGGCCAAGTGCAATCCCAGGCAGCAAGGGGCCTTACGGGGCAGGCACCCCCGGCCAGGCAGCAGGTGGGCACCTGAAGGCCGGCAGTGGCTGGAGCAGAGTGAAGCAGGCTCCAGGCGTGCCTCTGGAGAGCTCAAAAGAGAAGAAAACAATGTGCTCAGTAGCCTGGGCTCTCCGGGGCAACAAAAGAAAAGGTAATAAGCACATTATATTAAGAAGAAAAATATCAAAAGGACTTGGAAAGAATAAAGACAAAGAAATGCTAAGCTTGATTTAGATTAATAAAAAATGTTGAATCCTCCTCTTTCCTTCAGATGGTTCCACATCCATCGGTTAACAGTGTTCATTTACGTGGCCGACTAAGGAACAGAGGCTTCAGACCACAAGAACCAATCCCAGGAAGTATCACCAGAGTAACCTGGGCTACTTAAGAGTCAGAGCTGAAGGTGGTTCCTACTTAAAATGCTTTTAACTCTGCAAAGTAAAGAAATCAGAGCTTCTTTCCTCACTGCTGTTAAGATCTGCCCTAGGCAAGTTATTTGGTAAGCAACAGATTCCTTATTGTGATCAAAGACTGCGGTCCTTTGAATCCACACAGAACAGGCCGCGAATGACCTTCCTACTTATTCTGTGGATGCAGTAGTACAACTCCGACTCACCCTGTTCACTTAAGATTGTGAGCAAACTTTCCACCAATGTCCCAAACGCATAGGCGTCCCGGGCATGTCCGTGTGACTCAGGCAGGGTTGTGAATTCTGGAGACTGAAAGCAGGAAAGATCATTAAACCTAGAGAATCTGCCTTATAAACCACACCTAAGTTTTCTCTGAAGCACTCTCCCGTGTTTGCATTTATGAGATTCCAAGCTAACCTCACAGCACCATCCACTCGCTTACAGGCTTCTACACTCGGAGTGAATGGAATTTATCAAAGATTTAAAAATATCAAACAAGGGCAAAAAGAAAACAAAAGGCCTAAATAGGATATATGTCTGTGGCTTTCAAAAATATTTTTGGCTGCAACCAGATTTTTAAAATGTTTATTATTATGATTACCGTTAGTGGAAGGAATATATACACATATGCATAAAGACTCACGTAACGGAAACAAAAGTTTCATAAAACAATACTTAGCCTTACTACCTACAGCACTTAATGGTATTTTCTACTTTACTCCTTTTTCTCAAAATGCTTGTCAGAACCTCTAACAACTTGATTTAAAACCACAAATCAGTCTGAAAAACACTAGTACATACACACAGTGCTGATTTGGATCAACAGGATTTATTTCAAGTCTTAGGTCTACACTCAAGTTTGTAGTTGGGTTTGTATTTCCTGTAAAGCACATTAAATATGTCTTTGGGGATCGCGGTCTGTTTCCAGCAGTTATAAAAACAAATTTAGAGGGAGCAACTTCCTTCATATTTACTGGTAAATACAATCTTCACCAGCAGCTGGTGGTGAAGGCAAGAAACAAAACAGAATAGAAAGGTTCATCGACCTATCAGGGAAATTTGTGGATGGAACCTTTGTCACTCAAGATTATTAATGTCAATCATCACTCTTCTAGGTCTCGTGGCGTCCTAACCAATAACCGACAGGCCGATGAATGGCTTCGGGGAAGCAAAGGAAGGGCTGGAGTGTTGCACCCCCAGCTCTTCGGGCTTCCAGCAAAATACAAAGACCCTGAAATGGGTCTGAAGCACCAACCCTGTCTTTACACGGTATCCTAGGTGTCTGTACCACCAAAAATGTAAGCGGACTGTCAGGGAAAAGGCTCCCTGCTGTGGTGATGAGATTAATCTGAGAAGCTGTCCGGCCAAAGGCATTCTGAGGCATCTGCAGCTTGGCCAAGAAAGAGGGGACAGACAAAAGGTTCTTTTAAGTTTCACACTCAGTCACACGAAGAAGCCTTTGTTACAGCTGAAGCATGTCATCTTACCATCTCTTCAGGAGGGATGGATGCTGGGTCTCTGACTGACTGAATACTCCTCAGAAACTAGACAGAGAAATAAATTAAGGAAAAAAATTCATACACAGGTCTGGTGAACCAATCACAGCAAGTTACAGAAGCAACCAGCAATGGAAATAGCAGCAATGAAGCCTTCACACCAATGCCACATGTTAAATACGTACATGTGAAATCTTGCTAATTAAAAAATGTGAATACAGTACCTGGCAGAGCACGAGGCTCAGTGGAAAAGACAGGTTAGTTCCCTGCCTCTCCCCTTCAGCCGGGTAGGGCGCCCTCTGCTGTTCAGAGGCATCTCTGCATCTCACTTCCTTCCACTAATCATTAGGAATACGTCTTTCTCATCTTGCCTAGTTATTAATAAATAAAAGGCTTTTCTAGCATAGAACAAGTCTATCATTAATCTTCTGACTGAATCAAGTCAATCTTAAGGCTCGCTGCCACGTGAGATACCAAAGTTGGGGACCTTATTAGCTACAGAGATGACATCCACAGAACAAAGACATTCATTCACTGATTCAAAGATTATTTTTCAAGAGCTTCTATGTCCCAAACACCACTTACGGCACGAGAAATACAAAAGGAATATGGTAAATTCCCTGCCCCCAGCCGGGTGCTCACAATCTAGAATGTAAACTAAAAATTTCAGTGATGTGCTGAGCGCCATGGAAGCACAGAAAGAGGGACAAATTTCTTTGGGTAGGGAACACCCAGGGGAGGGCTCCACAAAGAGACTTAGCTAGATCTGAGACTTCAGCTCATCTTCCATTCTCCAGAGATCCTGGGGGAAGCGAGGCATCCCAGCAACGGAACGGCACACAAGGGAAGTAGAGGGTGCAGGGGTACCACCCCTGCGAGAACTCGGGGTGACCAGAGTGCAACTCAGTAGCTGGAAGTGGTATGTGACGCTGAAGGGAGGCTGGGGAAGAGCTTGCGGAGGGCCTTCCACGCCATGGTAAAAAATTTGGAACATTGGTCGTAGGATGAACTACGTGCTGTTATACTAATTAGATGTAAGGTGAATTCTGAGAAGAAAGGGATCGACTAGGGCAGAAATATTACCAGAGGAGCATCTCTGTGGTGGAAGTAGAAGGTGAACTGGGCAAGAGCCCAGAAAGGTGCACACTTAACATGGCTCACGTGTGGAAGCCCCACAAGAGAACAGGGGAAACCAGACAGAGCCAGTAGGTCGCGAGCCGCCACTTCAGTAGGGCTGCCGGGATGGGATTGGTTTGGTTTTTTTCTGTTTTTCAGAAAGAGCAAGTCTAGTGGCAACATGCAAAATGGTGAACACAAGAAACAAAACAGAAGAGGAAGGTTCATCAACCTAGGAGGCAAATTTGTAGATCCTGGTCAGACAAAACCAGTAAGGGGTACAGAGGCAGCAACAACACAGCCCACTGGGAGGAGTTAAGATGCACGGGTCCTAACTCCAGCTGTTAGGACACAGCGCGTGACTTTGGACAACGTGACGGTTGTTAACGAACATTTCTTCAGTACCTGATGCATGCCAGGCACTACTCTAGGTAGAGATGTAAAGATACATATAAGAGACTCTCACACCCTCATGAAGCTCAAACACTGGTAAGAAAACAGACACACAAAGGTAATTTCTTTTTTTTTTTTTAAGATTTTATTTATTTACTTGACAGAGACACAGCGAGAGAGGGAACACAAGCAGGGGGAGTGGGAAAGGGAGAAGCAGGCTTCCCGCTGAGCAGGGAGCCCGACGCGGGGCTCGATCCACCATGACCTGAGCTAAAGACAGACGCTTAACGACTGAGCCACCCAGGTGCCCCGCAAAGGTAATTTCAATATTAAACATTAAGTGGTGTGATTAAGTACAGGGTACTAGAGGAGCAGAAGGCAGGAACATTTAATTAAAAATTTGACCTGACCGAGCCAGTTTACCTCTCAGTCTCAAGTTCCTCAGCTACCCAATGAGGAGACAAGAAGAAATGAAGGCTGGGGCCCCTCTGAAGAATAAACCCCTACCGTTCTGCGAATAGGAGCAGTGACAGAAAAGTCAAGTCTCCAAATCTAAGATCACTCTAACATTGAAGGAAAATCCCCAGGTAAGAACCACATACCAAAATGCTATCAAATTCTGCATGACAAAGGGGGCCCATCCCCTGGCTTACCTCGGGCGTGGCCTGAGGAACTTTACAGACGGTTTCCATTCCTCCCAGCTTCCAGTGCCCATCTTCACTCACAAACACAGATGATAAGCAGACATTGTTGTGTGTTAGGTGTCCCTGGAAAAAAGAACAGGAGGAAGCTGCCACTAGAAATTTTGAAGCAGGAGTTTTAAAAAACTAAATACTGAACACCAAAAAGAGATATGGCAAGTCATCCCACTCGTGGCATGATAAATGGAAGTACAACTTTAAGGAATGACAGACTGAATAAGCCTGCTTAATTAAGCATTATGAGGTTGGAGAACAGGGAAGTGCAATGAAAGGGCTTTTCCTTGGCTGCACATCCCTGCTTCCACGGGTGTCAGGAGAACCAAGGATTCCTTAAGTGTGAGGTTACAACTCTTTAGAGCCTACATCATTTGCTTTCATCCTTTAAAAGATAAAGTTTACCTTTGCTCCCATAGGTTATTGTATTACTTTTCTCCTCTAAATTCTTCCTCACCTACATTCTATCACGAACCCAGATCCACTTCACCTGAAATCTTGTCAGTAGGCATTTAAAAATCCTGCCCAGAGAAGAGGAAAATGGAATAAGGACCACCAGAAATACCCCACAGACCACAGAAGTGCAAAAATTTAAAACTATAAAAAATAATACAGTCAGATAAATGAGAAGAAAGAAGAAAATGAGAACAGGATTGAAGTGTGTTTTTTTCCTGAACCAGAAATCATTTCAGTAGACAAGTGCATTTTAAATACTCTACTCACTAGATCAAGTATGTACAAATTTTGATATATATTGTGTATATACATATATTCTAAAGGAAGGTTCAGAATAGTATGTATGGTATTTTTACATCTGAGAAAAAACAAAGGAGAATAAGCACAGGGACATTTGGCTTATATGCACACCGACCATCTCTGGACTAATACGCTGATCACCATGGTTGCCTCTGGAGAGAGGTGGGGTGCTGGATTCAGGGCGGGGGGCTTACTCTTCCCTATATGCACTCTCACACTAGTCAAACTTTCTACCATGTGCATGTACTTTCTCCAACGAGGAAAATATTCCTCCACGTGAAGCACTAATTCTTCTTTGTATGAACCTTAGACATACTTTTAAGAGACAATAAATCCAAACTGATATTTGGAATCAGTCTCCCATTAATAGAAAAAGTTAAAACAAACAAACAAACAAAACCATACACTGAGATGAGTCAAATGCAAGTGTTTCTAACTTGTGACCAGTAATTTTTAATCTTGGAGGGCTGCCAAAGGCCTTAGTACTCCATTAAGAAATAGCTCAATAATACTGTCAAGAAATAGGCCAGAAGTAAACATAGGCACTCTACCCCTACCCCTTAAGAGCAAATCTGACCACAGTGTTATGAGGCTGTCTCTTGGGACGCCTGGGTGGCTCAGTCGGTGAAGCGTCTGCCTTCGGCTCAGGTCGTGATCCTGGGGTTCCAGGATCCAGCCCTGCATGGAGCTTCCTGCTGCTCTCTCTCACCGCTCCTCCCCCGACTAGTGCTCGCTCTCTCTCCCCCAAATAAATAAATAACCTTAAAAAAAAAAAAAAGAGGTTGTCCCTCAGTAGCACCACCCACTCAAATGAGAAGGGGTGTGTAAAGCTCTGCCTTTTCCTAAGAAATGGTCATTTCTTCCTTCAAAATCTAAAATGTAACAAAATTGGGATCAAATAGGAACTCTGGTCCACAGCAACATCAGTGTTAAGGCTTTATCTTTGTCTTAAAAACAGTAATACCAGCTGCAGGTATTTTTAGGTAAAGACTTCCCCCAAACTAGAGGGAGACAATAGTAAACCGAAATAAAGTCTATAAAAAACTGCCCAGGGTTGGAGAAGCCCTTGCCCATTCCACAAACCACCTGTCTGGAGCCCTTCTGGTGCCTTCCAACGTGCTCATTTTCCTCCGGAAGACTCAAGTAAGAATAGCAACTTATGATTTCTGTACCTCCCATAACTTAAAAGCACTAGCACACACATCAACCCTCCGGCCTGTAGCAAGGCCTGTGAGGCAGACGGTGCCCAGGTTACTTACTCGGTCATGAAGGAAGATGAGAGCCAGCAGTATGTCATAGATCCCGGCACAGACCTCTGCAGAAGACAGCGTTTCTAAAGCCACCTCCAAAGGCTGCACGCGCTCAGTGACCAGATGAATCCCAGCTGCCTCCACAGTGCAAGATAAAAATCTTAGCAAGCAAGGGTGACGAAGTGTCTTCAAATGCTTTAAAAATACAAATGGAAGGGTTGGTAGAGTTAATGACTCAGAACCAGACTGACATATCGCAGTCAGAGTATGAACATGTATACTTGCATTCAGGCCCCTCCCAGCTCCTCACCTACCCCCCTAAACTTCAAATAAGGCACAGGAAAATTTATGACCTGTTCTGACTTCATTCACCTTACCAACATTTAAATAAATCTACAAAGACTTCTGGTTCCCTTACGACAGTGTAAGCCCCCTAGGAGCCCAGGCCTCCCAATGATTACTGCCATACACTCTGAACAAAGTACCAAAAACAATGACCCGAGAACTTGGCAAAGTAAAAAAAGCACGCAGATTACGCAGGGGAGTCAAAGTGAGGAGAACAGACAGCTGTGGGAGTACGTGTTCTGGTGTCGGGTTGGCCCTTCTCACAGCTGTGAACTGAAGGCAGGCCCCGCTCGCAGAGCAGGGTAGCAGAGATGGCTAAAACTGACAGAGACCTTGCCATCCTTCTGGCTAGAAGAAGGACAGAAAGGAGCCAAGACAAGCCTGAGTATGATGATATCCCAGAGGGGAGAGAATTGGAGAAGGACATGCCCTGGTTATCTGTATACCCACACAGGTCTCAGACTAACTCCTGAACCAAGTAAGCATGGACAAAACAGACCCAAACCAGCGGAGCAAACTTTTGAGAAATGAACTGAGGTTGAACTACCACACACAGGAAGGAAGGGTGGGAGGAGAGTAGTTAGAAGACTTGAAGCCTGAACCAAAGGGGATCAACTGCCTGCTAAATCAAAAACATCAATAATCTCCAGAAGATTTTAACGGAACCAAGAGTCTATGCAACGTGACATTCAAAATGTCCAGGATGCAATCCAAAATAGTTTTACTCAACAAAGAACCATAAAAAAGTGAAAAGACAACCAACAAATATCAGTCCCAAGATGGACAAGATATTAGAATTATTAGAAAAAATTTAAAGCAGCTTAACCATTCTTCCCTAGAGGTAAAGGAAAACAGTTAGGAAATAAATAGAAAGAAGCTCTCAGCAGAGAAAGAAATGTTATTTAAAATAAGTGGAAGTCTTAGGACGGAAAAATAAAATATTAGAAACTAATTCAATGAATGGACCAACAACAAATGCAGATGGTAGAGGCAAGTGTCAGTGAATCTGGCTATGTTAACCAATCTGAAAAACAAAGAGAAAAAGTTCTTTATTTTTTTTTAAGTGATCATAGCATCAAGAAACTGTGTGACAATAACAAAAGCTATATCTATCTATCTATCTATCTAACATATATAACTGGAGTCCCAAGAAAGAGAAGAAAAGAATCGGGACATAAAAAATGTAATGGCTGAGAACTTTCCAAATTCAGCCAAATACTTAAGTTTACAGATTTAAGAAGTTCAAGGAACACCAAACAGGATAAATCAAAGAAAACTACATCTATACACACTATCATCAAACTGGAGAAAATCAGATAAATAAAAAATCTCAGAAGCAGCTGGAAAAAAAAAAACATGTTATGTGGAGGGGAATGACAATTTGAATGATGCAAATTTCTCAGCAGAAAACACAGAGGCCAAAAGACAAAGGGGAGCACCTTTAAAGCACTGGCAGAAAAAACAGTATCAACCCTGAATTATGTAGCAAAAATATCCTACAGGAAAAAAACAGTAAAAAAAGGCATTTTTGATCATGGAAAACAGAAAAGTTTTATTGCCAGAAGACCTGCTCTATAAAAAATGCTAAAGGAAGCTCTTCAAGCTGAAGAGGAAATGATACCAAAGGGAAATGTGGATCTCCAGAAATGAAGGAAGAGCATCAGAAATGGTAAATATCAGGATTGATTCAAAGGCTACGTTTTTACTTCTTATTTAAAATATGTATGACTATTTAGAGCAGACACCACAACACTGCTGGGTGAGGTTTATAATGTGTGTGATGTACAGGTGACCCTTGGACAACACAGGTTTAAATTGTGTGTCTACTTCTATGCAGATTTTTTTAATAAACACTGCACAGTGCTGTAAATGGATTTTCCTTATGACTTTCTTAATAACATTTTCTTTACCCTACTTTATTGTAAAAATACAGTATATAATCCATATCACATTAGATGTGTTAATTGACTGTTTATATTATCAACAAGTCTTCCAGTCAACAGTAGGTTATTAGTAGTTAAGTTTTTGGGGGAGTCAAAACTTATACGCAAATTTCCGATTGTGCAGGGAATCAGTACCCCTAACCCCAGTGTTGATCAAGGGTTAACCGTGTACCTGTGTGTGTAGACAGTTGATATGTATGTAACAAAAGGACAGTAGGGCTGGGGCTGGAGACATCTATCTGATTCCAGGGCTTCTACGTTTTATGTGATTGGTACAATACTAACCACAGATAGATGATTAAGAGTTAGTTATTAAACCGAAATCCTTCGTGCAACCATTAAAAAGTATAAAGAAATGTAGCTGAAAAATCAAGGTAAAATGAAATACTAAGAGCTATTTAAATGAACCAAAAAAAGAGAAGGGGAACAGAAGAACAAAATCCAAAAGGGAGCAAATAGAAAACAAATAACAAATAATAAAAGTCAACAACACTAATAATTACATGAAATGTTAATGATCTAAACATTCCAGTTAAGGGGCGCCTGGGTGGCTCAGTCGTTAAGCATCTGCCTTGGCTCAGGTCATGATCCTGGGGTCCTGGGATCGAGCCCCGCATCAGGCTCCCTGCTTGGCGGGAAGCCTGCTTCTCCCTCTCCCACTCCCCCTGCTTGTGTTCCCTCTCTCGCTGTCTGTCTGTCAGATAAATAAATAAAATCTTAAAAAAAAAAAATTTAAACATTCCAATTAGGAAAAGAGGAAGACCCACAATATGCTGCCTATGAGACTGACTTTAAAAATAAAGACAGAGATAGGTGAATGGATAGAAACTGAATTGACAGAATAGGATATACCATTAAGACAGTAAGCATAAGAAGGCTAAAGTGGATATATTCTTATCAGAGAAAATATACTTCAAGACAGAGAGTACTGCAAGAGATTAAATGGGACATTTCTTAAAGAATAAAAGGACAATTCATTAAAAAGACATCACAACTATGAAGGTGGAAGCTCCTAAGAGCAGAGCCTTAAAATATGCATGGAGCAAAAATGAAATGGAGAAACAATTCCACGATTCCAGGATCACAGTCGGAGATTTTAAAACTCCTCTTTCAGCAATCAACAGAACTAGCAACAGCAAACAAACAAAAAATAAATGAAAGCACAGGCAACCTAATCAAACTGACATTTGGAAAACACTAGACCCAGTGACTGCAGAACACACACTCTTCACAGGAGAAAGAATCCCAGAAACAGACTCCACGCTGGGCCATAACATCATTTTAAATGGATGAGTACCTTAGATGTCTTTTGTTGATCTTGTTTTCTTAATAGTTACCTCTTTATTTATCAAGCACTTAATCTCCTTAAAAATGTTTCACCATCTTTACAACTTATCATTTTATTAATCTAGAAAAGTTACCATTAAATATTTTTGTTCAGAGCAAGATGGCGGAGGAATAGGAGACCTGGATTTCATCTGGTCTCAGGAATTCAGCTGAATAGGGATCAAACCATTCTGAACACCTACGAACTCACCAGGAGATCGAAGAGGAGAATAGCAACAACTCTCTGAACAGAAAAGTGACCACTTTCTGGAAGGTAGGACGTGCGGAGAAGTGAATCCGAGGCGATACTCGGGAGGATAGACGGCGGGGGAGGGGGCCTCCGTCGGCCGCTTCTGGCAAGGGATAGAGCCGCAGGGCACAAAATCGGAACTTTTAGAAGTCGGCTCCGCTGAGGGAGCTAAGTGGCTCCCCCCCAGTGGCTAAGTGGGGGGTGGAACCCTTGCTGGGACCGTGTGGTCTCAGGACCCTCGGGGTCACAGAAAGACCGGGGGTGCCTGAGTGCAGCAGAGCTCCCAGGTATCGGAGCAGGGAAGCCGGCTGCAGAGACGGAGCCGAGGCACGGGCTCTCAGCTCGGGGTTGCCATAAACTGTGATCGGTGACAGTCGGGCCACTGCTCCTCCAGCAGGGACCCAACAAGCGGCAGATCCGGGGAGACTCCCTTCCCTCCCCCGGGAGGAGGGGCTCGGGAGCGCACCGCAGGGATCTGCTGGGTTTGGAGACTCCACACGGGGTCGGGTGCCAGACACAGAAACGCTCGATCACAGGCCGGGTGAACACGTAGTGCGGCCGGAGACCGGGGAGACGGGAGTGACTGACTGCTTTTCTCTGGGGGCGCACTGAGGAGTGGGGCCCCAGTTCTCGGCTCCTCCCAGGCGGAGATTGGGAGGCCGCCATTTTCACCCTGGTCCCCCAAAGCTGTACCGAGAGCTTGCAGGGAACAAAAGCTCCTCAGAGCAAACCCCAGCAGATTACTTAGCCCAGACCGACAAGGGTGGGGCAATTCCGCCTCCGGCAAAGATATTTGGGAACCACGGCAACAGGCCCCTCCCCCAGAAGATCAGCACGAACAGCCAGCCAAGACCAAGTTTACCGATCAAGGAAAACAGGAGAACTCCAGCGCTAGGGGAATACTGCACATAGAATTCATGGTTTTTTTAACATGATTCATTAGTCTTTCAAAGTTAATTTTTTTTTACTTTTTTTTTGAATTTTTCTTTTTCCCTTTTTCAACCAACATCTTATCAATCCTTTTAAAAACAAATTTTATTTTTCATTTTTAGAGTCATATTCTATCCCTTTATAGTAGTTACCCTTATCTTTGGCATATATATATATATATATATATATATGGCATATATATATACATATATATATATATATATATATAAGTTGTTCTCTCTTTAAAATTTTGAGATACAATTTCTTCTAACAGATCAGAATATACCCTAAATCTCTAGTGTATGGCTTTGTTCTAGTCTCCTGCCTCATCACATTCTCTCCCCCTTTTTTTTTCTTTAATCCTCTTCTTTCTTTTTTCAAACACCTTATCAATTCCTTTTTTAAAATTTTTTATAATTTTCATCTTTACAGTCATATTCCATCCCTTCATCGTATCAACCCTTGTTTTGTACACATTTAAGTCTTTTTTTCTTTAAAATTTTAGGAGGAACTTTCTTCTAACAGACCAAAATACACCCAAAATCTAGTGTGTGGCAGTGATCTATGTACCAGCCTGATCATATTTGATCATATTCTGTTTTTTTTTTTGTTCTGTTTTTGTTTGTTTTTATCTTTTTCTTTTCCTCTTTTTTCTTTCCCTTTCTTTTCCCCTGGTTTCAGCTCTTTTCTGATTTGTTTAGAGTATATTTCTGGGGATGTTGTTAACCTGTTAGCATTTTGTTCTCTCATTCATCTATTCTCCTCTGGACAAAATGACAAGACGAAAAAAATCATCTCAACAAAAAGAACAAGAGGTAATACCGTCTGCCAGGGCCCTACTCAATATGGACATTAGTACGAAGTCAGAATCATGATTTTAAAGATACTAACTGGGCTTGAAAAAAGCGTGGAAGTTATTAGAGAAACCCTTTCTGGAGAAATAAAAGAACTAAAATCTACCCAAGTCGAAATTAAAAAGGCTATTAATGAGGTGCAATCAAAATGGGGGCACTAACTACTAGGATAAGTGAGGCAGAAGAGAGAATCAGCAATATAGAAGACCAAATGATGGAAAATAAAGAAGCTGAGAAAAAGAGAAAAACAACTACTGGATCACGAGGGCAGAATTCGAGAGATAAGCGATACCATAAACGAAAAAACATTAGAATAATTGGGATCCCAGAAGAAGAAGAAAGAAAGAGAGGGGCAGAAGGTATATTGGAGCAAATTAGAGCAGAGAACTTCCCTAATGTGGGGAAGGAAACAGGCATCAAAATCCAGGAGGCACAGAGAACCCCTCTCAAAATCAATAAAAAAAGGTCAACACCCCAACATCTAATAGTAAAACTTACGAGTCTCAGAGACAAAGAGAAAATCTTGAAAGCAGCTCAGGAGAAGAGATATGTAACCTATAATGGTAGAAACATTAGATTGGCAAAAGACCTATCCACAGAGACCTGGCAGGCCAGAAAGGACTGGCATGATATATTCAGAGCACTAAATGAGAAAAATATGCAGCCAAGAATACTATATCCAGCTAGGCTGTCATTGAAAATAGAAGGAGAGATAAAAAGCTTCCAGCACAAACAAAAACTAAAGGAATTTGCAAACACAAAACCAGCCCTAAAAGAAATATTGAAAGGGGTCCTCTAAGCAAAGAGAGAGCCTAAAAGCAGCATAGATCAGAAAGGAACACAGACAATATACAGTAACAGTCACCTTACAGGCAATACAATGGCACTAAATTCATATCTTTCAAAAGTTACCCTGAATGTAAATGGGCTAAATGCCCCAATCAAAAGACACGGGCTATCAGACTGATTAAAAAACAAGACCCATTGATATGCTGTCTGCAAGAGACTCATTTTAGACCCAAAGACACCCCCAGATTGAAAGTGAGGGGGTGGAAAACCATTTACCATGCTAATGGACACCAAAAGAAAGCTGGGGTGGCAATCCTTATATCAGACAAATTAGATTTTAAAACAAAGACTGTAATAAGAGATGAGGAAGGACACTGTATCCTACTTAAAGGGTCTATCCAACAAGAAGATCTAACAATTGTAAATATCGATGCCACTAGCATGGGAGCAGCCAATTATATAAGGCAATTAATAACAAAAGCAAAGAAACACATTGACAACAATACATAATAGTGGGGGACTTTAACACCCCCCTCACTGAAATGGACAGATCATCTAAGCAAAAGATCAACAAGGAAATAAAGACTTTAAATGACACAATGGACCAAATGGACTTCACAGACATATTCAGAACATTCTATCCCAAAGCAACGGAATACACATTCTTCTCTAGTGCCCATCGAACATTCTCCAGAATTGTTCACATCCTAGGTCACAAATCAGGTCTCAACCAGTACCAAAAGACTGGGATCAGTCCCTTCATATTTTCAGACCACAATGCTTTGAAACTAGAACTCAATCACAAGAGGAAAGTCAGAAAGAACTCAAATACATGGAGGCTAAAGAGCATCCTACTAAAGAATGAGTGGGTCAACCAGGAAATTATAGAAGAATTAAAAAAATTCATGGAAACCAATGAAAATGAAAACACAAGTGTTCAAAATCTTTGGGATGCAGCAAAGGCAGTCCTAAGAGGAAAGTATATAGCAATCCAAGCCTTTCTCAAGAAACAAGAAAGGTCTCAAATACACAACCTAACCCTACACCTAAGGGAGCTGGAGAGAGAACAGCAAATAAAGCCTAAACCCAGCAGGAGAAGAGAAATAATAAAGATCAGAGCAGAAATCCATGAAATAGAAACCAAAAGAACAGTAGAACAGATCAACAAAACTAGGAGCTGGTTCTTTGAAAGAATTCACAAGATTGATAAACCCCTGGCCAGACTTATTATAAAAAAAAAAAAGAGAAAGGACCCAAATCAACAAAATCATGAATGAAAGAGGAGAGATCACAACCAACACCAAAGAAATACAAAGAATTATAAGAACATATTATGAGCAACTCTATGCCAGCAAATAGGAGAACCTGGAAGAAATAGATGCATTCCTAGAGATGTATCAACTACCAAAATTGAACCAGGAAGAAATAGAAAACCTGAACAGACCTATAACCGCTAAGGAATTTGAAGCAGTCATCAAAAATCTCCCAACAAACAAAAGCCCAGGGCCAGATGGCTTCCCAGGGGAATTCTACCAAACATTCCAAGAAGAATTAATACCTATTCTCCTGAAACTGTTCCAAAAAATAGAAATGGGAGGAAAACTTTCAAACTCACTTTATGAGGCCACCATTACCTTGATCCCAAAACCAGACAAAGACCCCATCAAAAAGGAGAATTACAGACCAATATCCTTGATGAACATGGATCTAAAAATTCTCACCAAAATACTAGCCAATAGCATCCAACAGTACATTCAAAGGATTATTCACCACGACCAAGTGGGATTTATCCCTGGGCTGCAAGGTTGGTTCAACATCCGCAAATCAGGGGCGCCTGGGTGGCTCAGTCGTTAAGCGTCTGCCTTTGGCTCAGCTCATGATCCCAGGGTCCTGGGATCGAGTCCCACACTGGGCTTCCCTGCTCGGCAGGAAGCCTTCTTCTCCCTCTCCCATTCCCCCTGCTTGTGTTCCTGCTCTCGCTCTCTCTCTCTGTCAAATAAATAAAATCTTTAAAAATAAATAAATAAAAACATCCGCAAATCAATGTGATACAATACATTAACAAAAGAAAGAACAAGAATCATATGATCCTCTCAATAGATGCAGAAAAAGCATTTGACAAAGTACAGTATCCTTTCTTGATCAAAACTCTTCTGAGTTAGGGACAGAGGGTACATATCTCAATATCATAAAAGCCATCTATGAAAAACCTACAGCAAATATCATTCTCAATGGGGAAAAACTGAGAGCTTTCCCCCTAAGGTCAGGAACGCGGCAGGGATGTCCACTCTCACCACTGCTATTCGACACAGTATTAGAAGTCCTAGCCACAGCAATCAGACAACAAAAAGAAATCAAAGGTATCCAAATTGGCAAAGAGGAAGTCAAACTCTCACTCTTTGCAGATGATATGATACTTTATGTGGAAAACCCAAAAGACTCCACCCCAAAACTGCTAGAACTCATACAAGAATTCAGTCAAGTGGCAGGATATAAAATCAATGCACAGAAATCAGTGGCATCTCTATATACCAACAACAAGACAGAAGAGAGACAAATCAAGGAGTCGATCCCATTTACAATTGCACCCAAAACCATAAGATACCTAGGAATAAATCTAACCAAAGAGGCCAAGGATCTGTACTCAGAAAACTATAAAATACTCATGAAAGAAACTGAGGAAGACACAAAGAAATGGAAAAACATTCCATGCTCATGGATTGGAAGAACAAACATTGTGAAGATGTCAATGCTACCTAGAGCAATCTACACATTCAAGGCAATCCGCACCAAAATACCATCCACTTTTTTCAAAGAAATGGAACAAATAATCCTAAAATTTGTAGGGAACCAGACAAGACCCCGAATAGCCAGAGGAATATTGAAAAAGAAAAGCAAAGCTGGTGGCATCACAATTCTGGACTTCCAGCTCTATTACAAAGCTGTCATCATCAAGACAGTATGGTAGTGGCACAAAAACAGACACAGAGATCATTAGAACAGAATAGAGAGCCCAGAAATGGACCCTCAACTCTATGGTCAACTAATCTTTGACAAAGCAGGAAAGAATGTCCAGTGGCAAAAAGACAGTCTCTTCAACAAATGGTACTGGGAAAATTGGACAGTCACATGCAGAAGAATGAAACTGGACCATTTCCTTACACCACACACAAAAACAGACTCCAAATGGTTGAAAGACCTAAATGTGAGACAGAAGTCCATCAAAATCCTAAAGGAGAACACAGGCAGCAACCTCTTCGACCTCAGCCGCAGCAACTTCTTCCTAGAAACATCGCCAAAGGCAAGGGAAGCAAGGGCAAAAATGATCTACTGGGACCTCATCAAGATAAAAAGCTCTTGCACAGCAAAAGAAACAGTCCACAAAACCAAAAGACAACCGACAGAATGGGAGAAAATATTTGCAAATGATGTATCAGATAAAGGGCTAGTATCCAATATCTATAAAGAACTTATCAAACTCAACATCCAAAGAACAAATAATCCGATCAAGAAATGGGCAGAAGACATGAACAGACATTTTTCCAAAGAAGACATCCAAATGGCCAACAGACATGAAAAAGTACTCAACATCCTTCGGCATCAGAGAAATCCAAATCAAAACCTCAATGAGATACCACCTCACACCCATCAGAACGGCTAAAATTAACAAGTCAGGAAACGACAGATGTTGGCGGGGATGTGGAGAAAGGGGAACCCTCCTACACTGTTGGTGGGAACGCAAGCTGGTGCAACCACTCTGGAAAACTGTATGGAGGTTCCTCAAACAGTTGAAAATGGAGCTACCATACGATCCAGCAATTGCACTACTGGGTGTAAATTTACCAGAAAGATACAAATGTAGGGATCCGAAGGGGTACATGCACCCCAATGTTTATAGCAGCAATGTCCACAATAGCCAAACTGTGGAAAGAGCCAAGATGTCCATCGACAGATGAATGGATAAAGAAGATGTGGTATATATACACAAAGGAATATTATGCAGCCATCAAGAGGAATGAGATCTTGCCATTTGCAACGACGTGGATGGAACTGGAAGGTGTTATGCTGAGTGAAATAAGTCAATCAGAGAAAGACATGTATCATATGACCTCACTGATACGAGGAATTCTTAATCTCAGGAAAGAAACTGAGGGTTGCTGGAGTGGTGGGGGGTGGGAGGGATGGGGTGGCTGGGTGATAGACATTGGGTAGGGTATGTGCTATGGGGAGCGCTGTGAATTGTGCAAGACTGTTGAATCACAGATCTGTAACTCTGAAACAAATAATGCAATATATGTTAAGAAAAAAAAAAGAAGATAGCAGGAGGGGAACAATGAAGGGGGGGAAATCGGAGGGGGAAACAAACCATGAGAGACGATGGACTCTGAAAAACAAACTGAGGGTTCTAGAGGGGAGGGGGGTGGGGGGATGAGTTAGCCTGGTGGTGGGTATTAAAGAAGGCATGTTCTGCGCAGAGCACTGGGTGTTATGCACAAACAATGAATCACAAAAAATAAATAAATAAATAAATTTAATTTTACCTTCAAAAAGAATAAATATTTTTGTTCACACGCTTCACACCAGTAGAAACATTAGATAAGTAGCTCATATATGTATCTATAATACACATTTTCATTTACATATATAAATAAGACACAAATACCATAAAACCCCCATAAAATAGAACGTGCTGAAAGAAAAGAGTAAAAGTGAATTTAAACAGACATTTTTGATTTTCTCCCCCAAACTGAAATGAATCATTTTGCACAATCCCGAGGTTATGGATGTTCCACTCTAGAAATCCCTAACATACAGTATTTTCCCCATACATACCTCTTCTCATTGTCCTGTTCTCTAACCAGACAGAGTATACAAAGATGGATGACAAACACATGGCAATGCTGTGTCTGACTAAGAGAGGTTAAATCTGCGGTGTTTCTTTCCTACCCTGCTTGGTTTTGTAACAGCCCTATCAGATGCAGACTTTCCAGTTAGACTTGATAGTAAACAATTCCCAACCCAGGAAGAAATAACTGTATCATTTATTTACAACAAAATTGTAAAATGCAAGAATGATGGTTTTCCTTAAAAATCACCCAGTCTTTCTAAAAAATTACATGGCCTTAAATCTCTGGGGTCTGCCCTGCACAATCCACTGGACACTGGGGAAGCCTGGTAAATCAATCATCAAACTGGGAGACCAATGAAGATTTCACTTGAAGAAAAATCCTCAATATAACATCAGGTTTCATTTTCACAAATAAGCACTCAGTATGGAACATTCCAAAATACCTTTTTGTTAGAATATGAGATCGTACAAGAGCCCGTAACACAACACTGATACAAATTTTCTATTAGTTGCTTCAAACTTGTCTATTAAGGTAAAACTATAGGAGAATCTTCTGAGGAGATGGATTTGTTTAGTTTCTTTTCTTAAAATAATCTCAAACTTTGACAACTCTAGGAATAGCTTCAATAGGATTTTTTGTTTGTTCTTAAGAAAGCTGTTACCCTCCCTTGTGTTACTCTAATAAAAAATAATTAAGAAAATTCTTTAGCAATTATGAACTATTAATTTGTGCATATACCTTTAAAATAATCCATACTTATGCATATAAATACAACAAAGACCCAGAGGAGCCATGAGTTGTGCTAGTGAGCTGGTTGAATGACTACAGTTAAGTGGAGAGAACTTCTTGCCAGTATCTTTTTTTTTTTTAATTTTTTTATTGTTATGTTAATCACCATATATTACATCATTAGTTTTTGGATTGCCAGTATCTTTTGAGCTATGGTTTCTGAGTAAAATTATGCAGCCTCTTTCATATTTTTGCATTTTAAGAATCATTTCAAATAATTTGCAAAACAAAAATCAAATACTTTCTAACTTTTCACTTTTGCCTGCTCAGGAAAAAAAAATATTCATTCAGCTTTTATTTCTTAGGGCTCTAATTATTTTCCTTGGGTTTTATGTGCCTTCTTTTATTCCTCTAATACTCAGGGCAGACTAGTAAATCAGGAGAAATACTACCTGGTTGAGTACTGGCATAAAAATAAAGAGTTGTAAATTTCACCCCATTAAAAAATGAAATAATAAATTTCATTTAGCTTATTTTTTTAACCCTACATTCCCAGCAGAATTCTTGGTCCACAGTGACTTGTTTGTTTAATGAAGAAGAAAGGAAGGAATAACTCATTGCATGATTCTGAACAAGGCACGTAACTTAGCAGCAATAACCTCATTTGTTACTCCTCTTCAGCACGCACAATATTTTGCATAAATTATGCATACAGATTCACAGGAAAATTAGCGTGACAAGATGCAGCTGCTAAGTTTAATGAGATTTTCTCACTAACATCAACCAAAGAGATAAATGACTCTTGTTCTGGTGGAGAAAGGGGACTTTGTGGAAGGAGTGCCTTGGAAGTATCATCTGTCCTAGGGACGCCTGAGTGGCTGTCAGTTAAGCTTCTGCCTTCCGCTCAGGTCATGATCCCAGGGTCCTGAGATCAAGTCCCACATTGGGCTCCCTGCTCAGTGGAGTCTGCTTCTCCCTCTCTCACTCCCCCTGCTTGTGGTCCCTCTCTCTGTCAAATAAATAAATAAAATCTTCAGGGAAAAAAATGAGTGGCACTGGATAATCTGTCCATATTTGTACTTATCCATGCCCACACAGAGATGTTAGGTGTGAAAGTCAAGTCTTGAATATAAACTCTAGTTTTTAGGAATGGGTTATGAATCAGCTATAGCAGAGTAATTCAAGCCTTAGGGGCTTAGCTTTTCATTACCATTCTATCTCGGTTTGCTCTTTCACTTTGAGAACTACACAACATAGTCATTATTTAGCTCAAATTCACTTGCAAGTCTTTAGACAGGAAGCAAGCCATAATTTCACTCTGTTGAAGAAATATGACAAAATAATCAAGATGCCTAAACTAAGAGCAAGAATTTTCAGGGAGAACCATTCTTCCTTCTTCTCTTAAGATTCAAGAGCATTCATGAAGAAGAGCATCCTTCTCCCAGGCAGGTGCACAGCATCCACGTTCGTATTCCTGCAGTCAGTGTGGCTGCCTTGGTAGCATGAAGACAGTCAGGAATCATTCTGTGAGTCTGTCCTTCCCGTGAGGCCCTAACAAAGCACTCAGATGACAGCAAGCCACAGTAACCAAATTCTGATTTAGGAGTTATCATTCCTTATTGACTATTCATTAGAAATGAGTCATAACCACCAGGGAGAAAACCTACTATTATAGCTAATGAGTTCAAGATAAAATGAGAAGATCTGATGGACTCGAAGAATTTCTAATACTGTTTTGTGGCCAAAGGTTATGCCTGCGTTTCTTCTTATTCCAGAGGTCACAGGGCACTGTGACTCTTGTTTTTTATTTATAACACTAGAGGAAGAGCACACTTACAACCTAACAGTATTTGCAAGGAAAACAGTGTATATCCTCTTGAAGTGGTCATTAAAACGATCAGAGGGAGGACTGGGAGCCTGAACTCAGAGAAAGTGAGGTGAGTTAACTATAGTGTTTTAATATTTCAGGTATCTATGAAAATCAAGGTCCTAAAACCTGATGAAACGTGATATATTTTTTCAAGTACTGTGATCTAACTCAAAACTCCTTATCGTTTAGTTGCCATTTCAAATTCCTCAGATTCATGTGTCAAGTATTCAAAGCCACAAGATGGCCTGCAGAACATAAGAGACAAGTAAGAACTACTGGAAAAAACTCAGCCATGGTTGAGAAGAGTAAGTACTAAGGGGGGAAAAATGTTCCTTCTCAAGCTCTGAATTCCTCCCGCCCAGAAGTCCTCAAACATTGACAGATCTTTTTTCCTTTAAGAACTTTATGATCTGGGGGTGCCTGGGTGGCTCAGTTGGTTAAACATCTGACTCTTCATCACAGCTCAGGTCTTGATCTCAGGGTTGTGAGATCAAGCCTGATGCTGGGCGCAGAGCCTACTTAAAAGACAAAACAAAAAAACTTTATGATCTGGGTTGTTCAAACTTTCTTGGTACATACACCATAAAGAGTAATATAATGTTAAAAAATCTTATGGTCTTATAAAAAAAACTAAGAAAGATGACAAATCTCTAGTATTTCACTAGTAATAATTATCCTAATCACTCTAATTCTTTTACTTAAAAAAATGTGCAATCTCATTAAATGAAAATAGCCTGAAGTATGTCAGATATGAATTGCATATAAGAATATGACAGTGAAGCAAAGCATTTTATCTTTTGCAAAATCACAATAAAAAGTATTAATAGTACGTGGATGGGATGGAAAAGACAAAAACATGGTCTTACCAAAAAGCAAAATTACTTAGCAACAAAATAGCCAGCTATCTTTTTTACCACTATTAACAGAAAATGCATCCCAAGGGGAATATTTTCCTTAGGCACCATAACTGTTAACTTCATGCCTGATCAAAGACATAACATCAAATAATGAACTGATGTGACCAATAAAATGCTGAAATTGTATTACTAATAGAGATACATACTAGAACCCTTTATAATCATTAAAAAAGGCAAAAGCCATTTAAAATAGATATCCCTGTCTCCTACTTATTGCTAGCACAAAGGGACTCATGGTAATACAGATCATAATTTTAACAAAACAAAGCTCTAGGTCCATCTGAAAATAGCATGCCTGCCATTAACACTGAACAGCCACAACTCTGCGTCCCCTGAAGAACCTTCCTGAAGATAATCTGAATGGTTCAATATCCAAGGAAATACCAACTAACGCCTTTGTTTTCTCTAATTCAAAATGACACTTAGGATTGTCCTACTGAATTATATTCCGAGGTACAATCATGTTTTCTGATACGAGGCTGGGGTCCCCTGACGGTGCCCTTCCAGGAGCAGCAGCCAGAAGGTACAAAATGGGAGGACCTCTTCCCTGAAGAGGAAACTGAAGCCTCTGGAAGTGAATGATCTAAGGCTCCTCAGCAAGAACTAGAGCCCAGGTCCAACGTTCTTTCTGGGGTGTCCAGCCCAAAACTCCAGCTCAACAATCTTTCTGGGGACCTCACAATACCTCGGGAAAAGAAAAAAACAGTAGTCACAGCTTCTAAAATATTTTATTTCTAGGTCCATCATCAATATACTAACGGTGAGCACAGCATACTGCAGAGAGAAGTCAAATCGCTATGTCGTACAACTTAAACTAATGTAACACTGTGTGTCAACTACACTCCAATTTAAAAACTAAAATACAAAATTAAAAAGTTAAAAATTAAAATAAATAAAAATAAATAATAGATTTTACAAATTAAAAAATATACTAAAATATACTTCCCCAAATGTCAATACTCAGAGGTTTTTGCTAAGCTAGAGTAACTTCCTTTACCTCATATTAGCCATGGAAAATTACGTTCCAAACTTTCTCACTAAAAAAAATATGATGATAAAAGTTATCACACCGAGTTTTATGAAGCCTTTTGGCTATATCTGTGGTATCTGACTGTGTCATGCAAATTGGGAGATTATCCTATGAAGTAAGGACAACTATGTTCTTAAAGGATATGAATAAAAACACTATTCCTTATGATCTTCCTCCTTTGACCTTAAGTAATTTCAATTTCATATTTTTTAACAGAAAACGAGAGGGTAGGAAGCTCTAACTATGAAGCCGTCACCCATCACAGTACCTTGGCAGCTTTGTTAACTTTGTCTTCATTTTCTCTCTTATACACGAAGACAGAAGCACATCTGCCATCCTGCAGAACAGCGGGGTACACGGCAAGTCCGGAGGGTAAGGTGAAAGGTGGCTCCTTCAGCGCGTAGCTCTTCAAAGCACTGCTCTCTGATCCCATCCCTTACGCAGTGAGGCGGTGCTGTAGCTCCTCCACAAAGCCAAGCAGAGCTGAAAGAAAACAGAAAACACCGTCCAACATGGGTCTCTGTCTGCAACACGTGCTGGAGATCCCAGGGACCCAGACCCAGCCACTCAAACCCACTCATTTCTCCGACCCTCATCAACTAGGCCATTTGGCGATAAAAATGGGAAATGCTCAGCCAGTTGCCAGCCATGCTTGTCAAGGAACCACCAACAGCTCTAGAGAAAATGCACTTAAACGCCCCCCTCCCCTCCCACGGAGACCCTTCCAGAGTGCAAGGGTGATCAAAACCAGGGTAAGATCATCTATGCTCCCTAACCCATGCACATACCCTACCTCACAGGAAAGGGTTACAAAATCTGATAATTCATCAGTGAGAAAACTTCTGTATAATAGTATATAAAACAACAGCTTAAAATTATAGAAAGAACATTACAACCTAGAAAGCATTTCTAACAATGAGAAAAACATGTTAACAAGTGCAGCGCTCATATAGGCCAAGCAAAGCAGCGCGAACACCAGCAGAACAAGGGGAAAGGAAAGGGACAACTCACTGAACACAAAGGGCAATGACCACAACAGAGTACATCCTCACTGCTCCTCACGCTCGTGCTAAGTACAAAGGGGGCAGTGCAAAACTGTATCATCCCAAATGCTAAAAAACCCACACATGCAGGAAATGCTAGAAAATGCAAACTACCCTATAACGACAGAAAATAGATCAGTGGTTGCCTGGGGTGGGGCCCCAGGAAGAGGAGAGGGCTGCGGAGGGCTATAAGGAAACTTTGGGGGGAACAGAGTCATTATCTTGATTATGGTAAAGGGTGATTACAAATACCAAAACTTATAAAATCATACGCTTTAAAATATGTTCAGTTTATTATGTGTCAATTATACTTGAATAACGCTGTTTCAAAAAGAAATATACGTTATAAATCTATGTCTCCATCTATGCATGTATCTATACAGACACATAAGACACATACACACAAAGCCTTGAAAAAACATGCTCGAGTATTAATAGAGGTTTGCGGTAGGTGTCAGATCACGGGTAATTCCCAGGCAGGCAGACGGACACATGCCTGCACCTCCCCAGTCTATTACAATAAAAACATATCTTTCTCTGCAAAGGAGGTACAAATTCCCATGGTTATGGGAGGACTGTGGACGTGGCGTCCGTAGAATAGCACAGGGCTGCCTACCGAGGGTGGCAGGCACCTGAGGAGGACGCGCAGCCTCCCAGGGTCCAACCAGCGCTGCCAGACCACACCATTTACCCTAAGGATCCAAGAGCCTGAAGATTTACATGGAAATTTCTCTATTTTTCAATGTTGGTTCAAATGTTTTTAAACCCGTAGAGGCCAAACTACGTATGTTTGCAAAATGTGGGTCAGTGTGCAGTCCTGGCTTTACCATAGTGTAAAAAACTAAAACCTAAAGGGGGTTCTTAACTGGCAATGTAGCAATAAGTTGCCAGTTCTAAATAACACGGCCAAACATTCTACAAAGATCTTTAAAAATTTCAGTTAAACAAATCCCATCCTTTAAATAAATATACACCCAACAATCATACACAGACCCACTACTGAGATTTTTTTTTCCACTTTAGTGAAGTTCCACACAACACTCTGGGTGACCAAAGTATGAAATGCTGCTCAAGACACATACTTAACAGAGAATTCCAAGTGCCTACAGACCCACATACATCGCTGTATAAGTAACACAACACGTACAAGGGCTAAAGCTATCTAAAATTGAAATTATTCAAAATCCAAGAATACTTCTGAGGATAAGAACTAAGTCGTCTTTGTAACAAACCCGCTGAGTTGCTACATACTCTGCACTTTAAGAACAGTAGGGGTAAAAAAACAGTATTAAAGGGCGCCTGGGTGGCTCAGTTGGTTAAGCGACTGCCTTCGGCTCAGGTCATGATCCTGGAGAACCCGGATCGAGTCCCACATCGGGCTCCTTGCTCAGCGGGGAGTCTGCTTCTCCCTCTGACCCTCTTCGCTCTCGTGCTCTCTATCTCTCATTCTCTCTCTCAAATAAATAAATAAAATCTTTAAAAAAATTAAAAAAAATAAAAAAAAACAGTATTAAAAATGCCACGTATCTCAACTATATGTCCCAGTCTCTATTAGGACTACAAATAAATAAAATTAGTGTTAATGTAGGCTCACAGGGAAAAGCAACTATTGTTAAATCCCTTGTTCTGGAGATGGTGTGGTGCCTGCCCTACTGTGACAATCCCCCCACTGAACTGTGAGGGTCATGTTTGGTACTTGGGCCTTGCTCCTCTCCTCTAGGGCATAGTTAATGGGTCAGGCGCCTTCCTTGGGCCAAAGGGCAGTCAATGCACACATGAGCCATCCCTAGGACCCATGGCCTGGAAGAAGAGCTCAAATGGGCAGATCCTTGCCTGCCTCAGGAATCTGAATGAACAAGTGATACTTCCATTAGCTGAAGGTAAAAGGATGCTATGAGGTAGAGTCAGGGCTATGGCGAGCCAAAGCCACGAAGCAGCAGAAGCTTGGCAAGCAGAGGAAGGCAGCTGACAGCAGAAGGAAAAGCCTAGGCTGGGAGCAGCTTAGTCAGATTTATAGGGGCACATTACTACCCTCCATCTTGAGGCGTCGGGAGGCAAAGCTGCAAATCCATTTCCTCCCTGCTTCCTTGACACCCCTACAATCAGGGGGAGCCAGAGGTCCACCCGAGGTAGCTTGAAAGGGTCAATGTTCTTTAAAACCAACTGCCATCTCAGCAGCAGAAAAATCTATAACTCCCACATCTGTAAAACCAGTCAGACTAGAGGAGTTAGTCAGAGAAGGGTTACTTTGAAAAGTGTGTATCTGAGGCTAGTCTAACTTCCTTCTCTCTTTGCCACAAAATACAGCTCTCCAAAATCAACACATAAGGAACTGCAAGAAAATGAAAATCCTCTTGACAGAATATCATGGTGTTTGTTTAATTTTATTATTAGTCCCCAGAGGAGATAAGACTGAGGAGTGATGCTCTGGTGGAATGAATGGAAGTCAGCAGAGGTATAGGAATGGACATTTAGTCTTTTTTTTTTTTTTAAGATTTTATTTTGACACAGAGCACACGCAAGCACACAAGCAGGGGGCGTGGCAGAGGGAGAGGGAGAAGCAGCCCCCCTACCCCCCTGAGCAGGGAGCCCAAAATGGGCTCCATGCAGGGCTCATCCCAGGGTCCTGGGATCATGACCTCAGCTGAAGGCAGACGCTTAACCGACTGAGCCACCCAGGCGCCCAACGTAGTCATTTCTAAATAGCAAAATACATCCTTGTGGGAACACTGGGCTTTTCAACATCTAGAGTTATGAAAGCTTTACGAGGTTCAAACCCGTAATTTTTCTTAGCAGTGTATATTTTGGGCTTAAGACACTAAGAAATACAACTTGAAAAAAAAAGAAATGACTCCTTTTCTTGAGAGAAAGGATGCCATTTTACTGTTTTGAAAGCACGATTAACCTTGACAGGTCTACCCATACCAGGAGTGCAATGCTCTGAGTAGTAGGGATTACAGCCTACGTCCATTGCAAACTTTATTAGGTGACAATAAAAAGATGTGCTGTTGACTGCTTTGAAATAAAGTCACAAGAAAAAAAATTCACAAAAAGACACAAAAGGATAGTCTAATATTGTGATCTCAGCATGGTTATTTTGTAGATTTACCATCCCCACTCTCTATAATAAAATGTTGGGTACGCAGTTTCTGACTTGAATAGGCATCAAGGTCTTCTCTTTAAAAACTGGTTCACCAATCTTCCTCCATCCTTTTGCTTACTTGGGCAGCACATCACATTTCTGGGCCACCTGTGGATTATGCAAACGCTTGTCTAGGTCACCGGGCAACTCATACACTCAACTAAGAAATCCATGTCATCTGGGGAACTCTCTCTTCTTCCTCAAAATTTAATCGAGATGATCTTGGTTCTAGCAGTCTCTGCTTGGAGGTTCCAAAGACAATGGCTTGCACTGTGAGTTCTAAGGACACCCTATACTGACTGATATTTTGTTACCTGGTGATAACGTTACCCTGGCCCTTTACTTTGATCTGTTTCAAGTACATATTCCCTGTATTGAACTCAGTCCAGCACTGCTAGCTGACCAGCAATACATAATGAAGCCTTTATGGACCAAAAGAACTAAGTATGATTTCAGCTAGGATTTGAGATGTTACGTGGATATGCACACAGGTCCTTAACTACAATGAACGGTGATTCCGGAATTCAGGACCCGACTCAGTATTCACATGGTTTCCTAAACACGCTCTTCCAAGAAATGTTTCATCTTTATTCTAAATAAAAAGCACTATGCAAGCACAGAGCCAGCTGGGCCTCGGGGGGCCCGGCACTCGTCCTGGTGCAAGAACGCCGGCGGCTTCCCGGGGCGGGTGCGCCCCCCGGTTCCCACCGCTCCGGCAGCGGCGCCCCGCTACGTCTGGCCGCGCACACTCGCCCGACCCGCGGCGGGGAGGGCGGCCCGGGGGCCAACGGGGTCCCATCGCGACCGCCGGGAGTGGGTGGGGGCGGAGCTCCCGCCCGCTGGCCCCTCACCTTCCACACCTGCCCGGGAGGCCCGGCTCCGCGGCTTTCTTCGCTAGGTCCGGCAGCCAGCAACGCGCCGGGCGGGGGTCACCCACGAAGCCCAGATCCGAAGGGCGCCCCGTAACAAGCAGGGAAAGACTGAGCGGAGGCGGAGAGCACAGCTCAACCGGCAGCGACGCCGCGCCGAGCGCGGACCCGCGAGTGGGGCGCGCGCCCACCGCCTCTGCTCCCGGCCCGGCCCCTCCCCCGCGGCCCGGTCCCGCACTGACGAAGGAAGCGGCGCAGGGCTCCCTATTACCTGCGGGAGGGCGGCGGGGAGGCGGCCGAGGGTCTTGGCTCCGGTCCCCTCTTCGCCCCCTGTTGACACCAACCACCCTCGCCTACCCCGTGAGGCTGTGACCACTACACCCACAATCTTCGGGGGGTATGCTCCCTCCGACACCATAGAGATGGGTCCGGAAACCGGACAGAACGCCAGCCTCCAGCCCTCCGACGCCACCACTGAGGTGAACGAACCCGGAACCGAGATAGAGCGGCCGCATAGGTGACTCTCAGGCCGAAGCCATCTTGCGTCTGGGCGCGGGGGCCGGTCGCGGCTTGACTCCCTGCTCCCAGCGGCCTGGTCTGTCTGGGAAGCTGTTTCCTTCCTTGGCGTTTAAGTTGAACTTGCAAGTTTGTCTTGATTTCAATTTTTAGGTCTTTAGACGCG
The DNA here is from genome assembly GCF_009762305.2 of Zalophus californianus. Taxonomy (NCBI): domain Eukaryota; kingdom Metazoa; phylum Chordata; class Mammalia; order Carnivora; family Otariidae; genus Zalophus; species Zalophus californianus. The sequence goes on along the minus strand of NC_045604.1, from coordinate 56,764,874 downwards.
CAGTTTTAATTTGATATCCGCCCGAACCTAAAATGGCCGCTGTCGCCTCTAACAAATAGTAAAGGGGCGGGGCGCAGAAGAGAAGTATGGAAATTGGCCTGGACCTTTAGGAGAGTGACGTCGCTCACCCCAGCGGGCGCGATTGGTTGCGCTGCGTGGGCCGAAGTCGTGCGGAAAACCGGCCGAAGCTGGCGGAGGTGGAAGTTGTTCCGGCTTAAGCCATTGAGACGGGAAGTTTGAAGTTACGCATAATTCAGCGAAGAGTAAATTGGGACTAGTCATATTAATTGTACTTATTAGTAATGTTAATGGTTTCTACTTAATAGGATGTTGTGAGAATAAAGCGAATATACCTAATAGTTTTGAAACGACTTGACTCAAAGTAAACTGAGTTTTCCCTGTTCTCATCGCAACTACTTAATGCTCTACTTAATCCTCACTGTTGACGGCTGACCTAAATAATTTGATCATCCCAAACTTTTAGGTGGTGGCTGAAAGGTTTCTGGCAGCTGAAAAGGCTTAAGATGGATAAGCATCCCACAATTTCTTCATGCGGTTAAGTGAAAATAGGCCAAATTTTGCTCCTTATTCAGAAGTGTATTGAACAAATGTTTATGAGGAAGCCGACATACAGTATTTAATCTGCTGGATAAGTGTGACAAAGGCTGAGCGCTCTGTTCTGGGTCAGGACTGTCCTATAGAAATTGAATTCAAGGCACATTATGTAACTTTAAATTTTTAGTAGCCACATTAAAAACAGTAAAAGAAAAAAAATGAGGTAAAGTTAATTTTAACACGTTTAAACAATATATCCAGAAAATTGTCATTTAAACATGCATTCAATATGAAAAATTGTTGATATTTTACACTTTGGTACTGTCTTCAAATCTGATGTGTATTTTTTACAATTTGGACTAACCATATTTTAATGCTCCGTAGTCACTTGTGGGTAGTGACTACCACTTTGGAGAATACAGTTCTGGGCAGAGTGACCACCACCTTGCACTAGAAAGTTGAGAACCAGAAGAGCAGTGCTCCAGAGGCCGGATTCTGTTATCAGTGTAGTCAGTATCTGGCAACCAGAAGTCTTCCAGACCAGAGGTAGAGCCAGGACCATTAGGGATGCAGCCTCAAATGGCATCTCCAAAGGCTGAGGACACCTTGAATTTTCAGACCCCATTTATTCAGATGTGGAGAGTATTTTCTAAAATATTTTAAACAATTCATCTATCTTTAATTCTTTTTTGAAAGTCCATTTCTAGTATTCATCATGATAATTAATAAGTTGTTATTTTTGCCAATAAATACCCGTTTCTGACACTCATTATGATAATTAACAAAACATCTGGTGTCATCAGAAATCCAAATGGCTAAAGTATTTGTAGTTCCATCTCTAGAATGTAGCCTTTCTAGTATGATTCAAGCTAGCTACCTCTGGAGTGTGGATTCCTGATTACCAGAATGCTAGCTGCTTCTAGGGCATAGCTTCAACCAATTAACCCACACAGAACATTACACCGTCAATGCTGAAATAATTTAAAGTTGGCAACAGACCTCATGATATCCATGTTGTACAGAATATTGGCCTGCTTTGTAAACTCTAAACACTATACAAATGTTGCAGAACATAAACCTCATGTTATAGACTTATAAACATATTAAATTATTAAATTATTATTAAATATTCCACAAATATTTAACATATACCTTTCCTGTGTCAGGTACTGTGCTGACCATTAAGAAAAGAAGGAAGAAGTCACAATCATTGCAAAAAAGTGGACTCAAGGGCCCCAAATAAAACTTTTTTTTCTTTTTAAGTGATAGAGGATGTGTGAGTAGCTTAATGCTAGAAATGTTATCTTGGTTTTGCAAAGTACCCTGCCCCACCACCAACAACCTACAAGTTTCAAGCCACTGTTTTCTGAAGCTGGACATGAGTTAAATGACTACACTTTCCTGATTCCTCTTAAGGCTTTCCTGACATTTGCTCCTTGTTTACTTACTCAATACAGCAAATACTTTATAAATGTTTCTGGTGTGCTGACCTCTGTTCTGCAGACTGGAAACATCAGCAAACAAAGCAAGATTAATTCCCTGTTCTCACAGGCCTCAAATTTTAGGGGGCTGATGGGTAAGGGGAGAAATAGACACTAAGCATATAAATGAACAAAAGTCAGTTTGTACAATGGTAAGTTCTATTAAAAAGTAAAACAAGGTGGGGGTGCCTGGGTGGCTCAGTTGTTAAGCGTCTGCCTTTGGCTCAGGTCATGATCCCAGGGTCCTGGGATGGAGCCCTGCATCGGGCTCCCTGCTCCACAGGAAGCCTGCTTCTCCCTCTCCCACTCCCCCTGCTTGTGTTCCCTTTCTCGCCATGTCTCTGTCAAATAAATAAATAAAATCTTAAAAAAAAAAAAAGGAAAACAAGGTGTTGAGGAGGAGCAATTCTACTCTGCCCTTCAAGATTCTTCTAGCTGTACTAAGAATTAAGTTGTCATGAGAAAATCAAACAAAAGTTTAATAACATGTATACCTCCTGTACACATGGGAAAGACTCAGGAAAACTAAGTAACTCACCAAATGACCAAAACCACTACCTTAAATGCTATCTCCAGCTAAAGACAGAAGGAGTGGAGGTGGGGGGCATTTTTGGAAGGTTACCAAGAAAAGCCCAGTAAACAAGGATAAGGTTTATATCCATTCCTTTTCCACTGATAACAGTTTCTAGAGATGTAGGGTCATCCCTCTTTTGTGAATGGAAATTTCCCTTCTACATGTAAATATCTCTTACAAAAGGGTAACTTCTACTCAGTTTTCAGAACTTCTCCTGGGTCTGCAGTTTCTTAAAAATAATCAGTTTAGAATAATCAAATATGCCAAAGAGGCATATCTTGGAGTTTAATTCATTTAAGCCAGGCATCAACAGCATGTCACACATGAGGAAACTGATGTACAGAGAGGTTATGATAGAGTAGGCAGTTAGCTAGATATGATCAGGGAATAGGACATTCCAACCATTTTTCTAAAAGATTTTATTTATTTATGTATTTGAGAGAGAGAGAGAGCAGGAGCACAAGCGGGGGGTGGGGGAGACAGAGGGAGAAGCAGACTCCTGCTGAGCAGGGAGCCCAATGCGGGGCTTGATCCCAGGACTCTGGGATCCTGACCTGAGCTGAAGGCAGATGTTTAATGGACTGAGTCACCCAGGTGCCCCAAGACTTGCCAACCATTAAAAAGACAAAAATCCAAGAAACTGCCAACCACCACTAGGGCACAAAGAGCTGGAAAAGACCCCTGGAGGATATGCACACATTCTTCCCTATAACCAGCAGCCCTATGGTAACCTATAGCTTCATGATAATACCTTTACATTGCAGTTTTGACCCCTCCTAGGGAGGATGGCTGCCATGACAGTTCTGACAAAGGCCAGATAGGGCCAAAACTCATGCTCTCAACAGCTAGGAGGAGTCCCTTAGATGATTGGAAGCACCTTTGGTTGGAGACCACCCTAGCTATGACCCATAAGCCATGCCAGGATAAAAAGAAAAGACACCCAGACCCTCAGTATGGTTGCCATCTTGAGAGTGTACTTGCACTTTTGGATTTTATAATAAACTCTTGCTTACTTGAGAGTTTGGCTCTGAATTCTTTCTTGGCTGAACTCAAGAACCAAGGTCAGCATGGAGGCCAGGAAGGAACCCACCACTAACGGTTAAGTCTAACCAAGTCACACAGCTAGTAATGTCATAAAGTAGTTTGCCTATAGATTTTGTATTCTTAACCATGGTAGCATACTGCTGCCCTAATGTTTTAGTGAGCACAAAGGTAGGGAGAAGACAGGAGAGGAAAGGGAGTTATTTTAGAAGGATGGACCTCCAAAGAGAGCATCACGGAAAAGGTGATCAACTTGTGACTCTGCTATTTGCCTGAGAGACTTCATTCTTCCTTTTTAAAAAATTATGTTTGACTGGCTTCTTTCTCCTCTACTATAGGTTCCACAAGGAAAAGAATCTCTGCTTTGTTCATTGTTTGATCCTAGGTGCCTAGAAAAATGCCTAGCACAGGAGCTCAACAGTATTGATAAATTAATTGTTGCAAAAGAAAACCACAGGCCCGAAATGGTGTCACTTTGGTTGAGTCCCCAAACCAGGCCTTTACCTAATCTAGCTGCAGTTTCAACCTTCCCCAGTAAAGTAGCCTTAAGGAGTTAGTCGGAAATTCTCTGATGGGTGTCAATGAGTCTGCCACATGGACCCTCCATCCTTCAGAGGAAGCTGAGATCATCTGCGTGATGAGCGCCCCCCGCCCACCCTGGGCACCTGTGGGGCTCAGTCAGTTAAGCATCTGCCCTGGGATTGAGGCCTGCATTGGGCTCCCTGCTCAGTGTAGAGCCTGCTTCTCCCTCTCCCTCTGTCTGCCACTCTGCCTACTTTTGCTATGTCTCTGTCAAATTAATAAATAAAATCTTTAAAAAAAGGCCCCCCCCTTCCCCACCATTCTCCCTAAAGGAAAGTGCCCTTGCCTGAAACTATCTTTTTTTTTTTTTTTAGTAATAACTTTCTTGCCCCACCCTCCTTCCTATAAAAACCACTTTATACAACTGCTCAGAGCTCCTCTCTACTTGCTAGATGGGATGCTACTCCATTCTTGAATCCTTTAACAAAGCCAGTTAGGTCTCCAAATTTACTTGATTGAATTTTGTTTTTTGACAGAATGAATAGAGGTATGGAAAGATATGCACACAGTCCCTGTGTGGGGTAGGGACAGAGGATTACTTCTTTTGCATTATGTATCTGCATATAGTTTTATGTGTTACCATGAGCATATGTTACTTCTGTAATTCTGAAGTTAATTTAATAGAGAAATTAGGAGCTGAAATGTAAACTTGGATTGGAAGCTCTTGCAGTCTTACATGTATAAAATAGTGCTCATGATTCTTCCTTATGTGGTAACAATGTTGGAGGTGGGGCATGTAATAGCAGCTGCAGAGCATTTGATAGGAATGACTAAAGGATCCAGCATGTGCACATTTCCTGATAAGGTTAGATGGCATTTGAGTTAATGTCACACACTCAAGCCAGGAAATAGTGACATGTGATTCTGTTATTTTCTCAGGTATCTTTCAAAGCTGCACTTCTAGCTCAGGATAAGTTAAACATTATTCGACCTGTTTCCCTAAAAATAAAAGTCCCTGTTCCTTGCCACTCCCACGTGTCTTCCAGAGTGACCCACAGGTTACCTGAGTTACTCCCCCTGCTCCCTGCAAACACTCACCGCAGTTTGTGTTCTAAATCGAGGAAGCAGCAGCTACTTGGAGCAACTCAGTGTTCCTGGGGCAAAGGGATTCCATAAAGAGACTGTCCCGTGGTCAGCAGACATTTTTAAAAACAAGTGCACAAACAGAGCCCAGAGATTTCAGAGCTCCTCCTACAAGCTTTTGCCCTCACTTTTGGCACCAAAGGTCTTAAAAATTATTTTCCCTTTTTCTCACAACATCTATTTTCTTCACCGATCCTCTTGATTCCTTCATTTATTTCTTTTTTGCACTGTATGGGGTAAATAGAGTCTAGGGACATTGTCAGGGGTAAAGGCCACACCAATGTGTATCAAGTAGACAGGAAAGATGCCTGTGTCACAAGGCACCGGGAGGACACCCCTGCTGCTTCCTGCTTGTTTGGTAAGAGGCAGGAGCAGAAGAGGAAAGGCTTATTTGCCTTCCTTACTTTCTCTGAGAAACAGGAAAGCAAGAGAGACCTAATGGAATCAGATAGAGAGGTACTGAAATCAGAGTAACCCTACACAAAGTATGTAAACAGGACATTTTAATAACAGGAAATCAGAACAAAGGAAGGGCACTTACGTATTATATGAAAATGTGATCACACTAAGAGAGTTTGGGGAGAGAACAACTAAAACAGAGGAAGATGCCATCAGATGAACTCTCACAACAAAGACAGGGCTGGGGAATAAGACTTGGTCAGGTTTCGGAGCAGGGCTCGATGCATTGGAACTCTTCTGCTCCCCAGTGGCTAGAGTGATGAATGGATAGACAAGATGTGGCATATCCATACAATGGGACATTATTAAGACATATACAAAATACTGACACATGCTACAGCCTGGAGGAACCATAGAACATTATGCTATGTGAAAGAAGTCAGACACAAAAGGCCACATATTGTATGATTCCATTTTGATGAAATGTCCAGGCCAGGGAGATCCACAGAGACAGAAAGCAGATGAATGGTTGCCAGGGCCTGAGGGTAGAGGGGAAATGGGAATTGCCAATTGGTATGGAGTTTCTTTTTGGGGTGGTGAAAATGTTCTGGAATTAGGTAGTTGTGGTGGTTGCACAACCTTGTGAATATACTAAAAAACACTGAATTGTACATTTTTGAATGGGGACTTTTACAGCATGTGAATTATTTCTCAATAAAAAAATCCCATGTAACGTGTTTGAGCAGGCACACTGTGTACATGAGGGCGCATGGATATCATTTTCATCAAGTCACTGTGCAACAGTTGTAACAAAGGAGAACTCTACATCAATAGCAGGTGCCTTGTGTGATATTCTGTTACTGTAACCGAAGTAACAGGAGTTCCCACCTTGGTGAGTTGCAGATAGAAATCACATTAGGTGAAGTTGTTGCACAAAGTAAATTAATGTGCAGCAAATAGAGAGATCATGGGAATGGCTTCCAAAGCTGTGACTCCCAGAGCAAGGGTGGATGGGCTCCTTGTATTTAGGGTTAGGATGAATATTCAGATAGGGAAACCTTGTCATGGGATGGAGAGGTGGGCATAAAGTTGCACGTGTGCCTTAAGGAGACATGCCTATATACACATTTTATGCTATGTGAATGAGGCTTGCGCTCTTCCTTGGGTGGAGATTTTAGTATTATATTGAGGGTAAAGGTAGTTGTCGGTCATTCGAGAAGTCACTCCATGGCCCATCTGTGCAGTGGGCGTCAGAGGTTATACTCAAACTGGTCTGGGTGGTCTGGACCAGCTGGAGGCCTTGTCAGGGCAGTCACTATCCCTGGAGGGGCAGTTTCAGTTTCCATTTGCCTGAGTTAGGAGGTCAGCTGGAAAGAAGAGCTTAAGGAAAAATGCGGGACAAAGGTTGGTGAGTACAAGCAGGTGGGCAGTAAAGGTCAGGTCTTGGAGTCTAGCTGGTGACATTATTAAAAATCAAGTGTCAGAAAAATGGAAAATCAATTGGGAATAGTCAGGAAGACAGCATTAGAAATACTCAGAAACAAAACAAGTAGCTAGACTCAACTAATTTCAATGAGAAAACCCCCACTCTGTGGGGTTCGACTTCACAGTGATGCACTAGCCCAGTGCTCATTACGCAGACTTGAAATACTGGTAAATTGTAGGCAAGGGAGAAAAAAAGCTGACTCATAAGAGATATTTATTCTGCTTTTAAGTAGCAGTTACCATCCTCCAGATTCCAGAATCACTTACTTAGTTCCCTAAACTACTGACTTAGCAAGATTAGAAGTCTTGGAAGAGGAAAGGAGTGGAGGAGGTGATGTTCACATTAAACATTTCTTTTCATGGTTAATTAACTCAGGGGTTTCTATATTGAGTGGTCATAAGGATCAAGTAAAAGTATTTTTTTTTTTGACACTGCAAATTCTTGTATATTAGACCTCTGGTAATCAAAATATTTCTAAATGCCTTGAGAAATCATGATTTGTAGTAACATAATTTTGCATGGAGATGAATTTAAATTATTCACACTTCAGAGTGATACATTGTTTTCCATTATTCTTCATTTAGGTAATAACTCTCATGAACTCATCATCTCTGTGTCTACAGAAGATATTTATGGTGGTGATAGATGTGAGGAGAAAGTAAGGAGGTTTGAGGAAGGCATACATAGTACTTATGATTTGGAGGATTCCTATAGGCCTTTGGATATATTCTTCTCTGGCAGAATTTATATTAGTTATCAATTGCCACATCACAGACCATCACAAACTTAGTAGCTTAAAAAACATGACATATTTTGCTCATGAATTTTCAGGGGTTGGGCAGGGCGTGGCAGGGCAGTTCATCTTGGCTCCTATGGCCTCAGCTGGGGTGGCTCCAGGGCTGGGGGCTGGAATCTTCGGGAGGTTTATTCACCTCTAGCAGTTGACTGGTTGGTTGTCTACTGGGTCCTCAGCTCTGGCCACCTACTGCAGCCCCTACACATGGCCTCTCCATGTTGCTTGGCCCTCTCTCACATCATGGCAGCTGATTTTAAGAATGAGCATCCCAAGAGAACAAGGCAGAATTGAAAGGGCTTTCTTTGACTTAGCCTTAAGTCTTTATGACTTCTGCTTAACTCTATTGGTTGAAACAGTTATAAAAAAAAAAAGTCCACCCAGGTTCAAGAGGAAGGGACATAGATTCCATTGCTAACTGGAGGAGTATCAATATTACTTTCTAAGATGAGCATGTGAGGTGGAATATGTGGGGGTGGCCATCTTTTGAAAATACAACCTGCCACATCAGCCCAAAACTCAGAAACTTAAAACAATAGCACTAAATTTTTCACAAGAAGTCAACTTTCTGTGATTGACCGGGTGGTCCTTCTTCTGGTCTTCCTTGAACTCATTGACAAGACTGCATTTTGGTGACATGTCAGCTCAGGGAGGAGGTGTGCCCCAATAAGACAGCTGAAATGGCTGGGCTTCTCTTCCAAGTTCTCTACAGCATGTCAGTCTCAGGGAGCAAACCACAAGGGCAAAGGTAGAAGTGGCAAGTCTTCTTGAGGTGTGGGCCCTACACTCGTACATCATTTCTGCCACATTGTGTTGGTCAAAGCAATGTATTATGTGAACCCAAATTTAAGACATAATTAAACAGAGTCTATCTGATGATGGGAAGAGCTGAAGAGTATCATGACCATCTTTTTCAATCAATACATACTGCCTTTTGGCCACAATTATTAACATTCTGTTCACATGCAAAATACGCTCACTTCCTACCCCAAAAGTCTCATATCATTATGTCATTAGGCTCTGGCTTGAAGTGCAAGATATCACCATAAAATCATATTCAGGTGGGGATGAGGCTTTTGGGGTATGGTTTTCATGTTCTCCTCTAGTATGGTTCCTCTTGATCCAGAGACTTGTGAAGTGCAAGAAGTTATCTGCCACTTTCCCTTGTCCTCTCCCACCCAACACCCCATGGTTGGGACAGGGTAATCACGAAGGACACTCTCATTCCAAACGGGGAGCAGTGGGAGATATGCAGAAGTTACTGGTTCATCACAAATCTGATATCCTGCCAGGCACACATGCAACCTGTAAAGTTGCCCTTACTCTGGGGCCAGGGAATGTTCGTTAGTTAGGGCCATTTACTGTTAAAAGTCTGAGGACACTCTGTTTCTTGGAAGGCATTTTATCTCCTTTCAGGATTCTTATGGAATTTTTCATTCATTTTTCTCAAGAATTTTTCTAGATTACGTCAAGATAGATGTCACAATCATCTTTAAAAATGATTAGTATATTGTAGGGAAAAATCCATTTTAGCTCAGAGATGTTTTCTTCTATTTTGGCTATTGGTCCTGTAACTTTTTTTTAAATTTTTATTTATTTATTTATTTATTGGAGAGGTGGGGGGCGGGAAGGGGGAGAGAATCTTAAGTAGGTTCCATGCCCAACACAGAGCCCAGTGCTCGCAGGGCTCCATCTCACAAGCCTGAGATCATGACCTGAGCCAAAATGCTTAACCGACGGAGTCACCCAGGCTCACCATTCCTAACCAACCAGCCAAATGTTGGTGCTCTGATTTTTATCTTCTATATTATTATTTAATCTACATTCTTGTCCTCTGCCTTCTTAGAGAGCTTCTTGACTTTTTCTTCCAGATTACTGATTTTTTTTCAGTGTTATTTCTTTAATGCCTGTCTATTTCAGGCAAGTCTTTATCCCAAACAAGTAGGGAGGTTCTGCTGTATTCCAGAGAACATAATATTGAAGCCTAATGCATTATCACTTCAGTTTAGTAGACTTTCAAGAACCTGGCTAGAACATATATGTGTGATTTTTTGATATCTGAGGAGATACCAGTATTTTCCACATTCCCATTACACTAGCAACAAAGACACAAAAGACCTAACAACTCACCTCACTGAAAACCTCAATGTATCTTCAATGATAGAATTTGGGAAGACTTGCCAATAACCAAGACAGTTGGGTGGATTTAGAAAAAAACCTCCAGGTAACACTTGAAAAAAGTAGGAAGTCAGTTTATATTTCTTGTATTCTATTTCATGACTGAAGACCACACAGCTAGTAAAAACTAATCTTGTTACAAGAAACAAAGACTCTAAAAGCAGGCCTTCAGCTGGTTTGAAGAAAAACCATTCTTTTCTGTGGGACCTTCTGACAATCTGGCTGAGACTTGTCCTAAAGGTTCTTCGTATACTCCTGGTGGCATGGAGCAAGCCCCCCCATGCAAGGCCAAGTGAGAGCCTTCTGACGCCAGCTCTGATGGTAGTTACAACTAGTAATAGTGGCAAGTTATCTTGTGCCATGTACGTCACGTCATATACCATTTCTGGAGCTTCTGTAAAGTCACGGTAAAATGTATAGTTTCAGTTCTCTTGTGCTGTGCAGAAATAAGTAATAGGTACTTAGCCTACATTTGGAAGGGGATAGGAAAGGGTAGAGAGTGTCTTCTTCCCCATGTCCTGACTGGACATAGTGGTGGCTCTCCCATGTGTAGGGCAGTGCTAATCTAATGAAGATGACCAACATAGATGCAGTAGGGTGGGGACAAAGGGAGGAAACAGAACATGAGGAAGCTATTCCTGGCCCTAAGTGAGAAAGCACCTTAGGGAACTCTCAGAAAGAGCAAAAGGCTCATGAGGAGAAATAATTTCCAGCTATACACCATGGCCTAAAGCCATGGCAATTTAGTTGTTAAAGTAAATGTGACTTTAATTTGCAGTCAAAATTTAGTGGGGCCAGGATATTTGACATATATATATATATTTTTTTTTTAAGTGCCCAAGGCCAAAACCTTTTGTACTCTGAAGTATGTAAGAATTTTAGATATTCTTCCTTATTCCTTTAGTAAAATTTTCCTTCATAAATAAAGATAAACCAGTTCAGGCCTGAGTGGAAAGTTCACAATTTCAAAATTTTTGAAGTCCTAAAATAATGAAAAAAAGTATACAGGGAGAGTGAGTGTGCGCGTGAACCTCAGTGAGCACAGCCCTGGGAACATTGTGAACTGTGGGTGACATTCTTCCTAAAATCAGCTTACAGTAGTATGAGGAAAGTTATGCTTTAGAATGTTTGCTTTATCCTTCTATTAATGTCACTTATTCCAAGTGTTTATACTTAGTATGTATAATAAATAATAAGGCAAGATATTTAGTATTGAGATTACTGGATTGGAAACATGGAGACAGGTCATGTACTGACCAAATATATAAGCTTGGGCAAGTCTTTTCATCTCTCCTGGCCACAGCTTTTTCAACTGAAAGAGTATGACAGGGTTTGGCATCAAAGGCCCTTTCCAGCTTTAATATTCTGTGGTTAAAATGGAAACTACAATAAATGAATGTATACTTTCAGAAAGATCAGTTAGGTTGTGAGTTCAAAGACACAAATCGTATCTTAGATTCACATATTCCCTAGGGGCATATATACTTCCTGATACATAGCAGGTAATTAAAAAAATCTGTTTATGATATTTAAAATTTTTAAGTGTTTGGTCTCTCAAATGCATAGATAGACTGAGTTATTTAAAAGGCCCTTTCCAGCTCTATTATTCTATGCTTAAAATATAAATCAAGCCAAATAAATAGTGTAGTAGATCACTGAGGTTTTAAAATTCAAGGACAGAAGTCTTATTTTTGATCTATGTATTCCCTTCAAAGCCTCATATAACTCCTTTCATAGAAGGTGCTCAAGGAAATATCTCTAGATTACAGTTATTTATTTTGCTTTGTTTGTCAAGTATATTTCCAACACTGTAACATTAAAGAGTTCCTTTCAAAATTCATTATTAATTATAATGTCTACTTCTTACCACCCAAATCTTATAAAAACAAGTAAACAAATGGGAAACAGGCGAGAAAAATATTCTGTTCCTTAGTTTTCCTCAGTGAGACAGCTTTTCCATATTTTAGATTTCATGAATAATAAAATATAAAAACCCAATATGAATCTAGTTTCATGTGCACTAACAGATGTCTCAGGTTTTCTACCTAAAATCAGAAAGACAAGAATTCAAATTGCTGAAGAGACTCTACGCATATGTAACATAATCTATGGCACATGTTCCATTGTTAACTGAAAACTAGTTCACTTTGGGAAGCAACCCTGAAAAGGCAGATGGCATGGAAAAAAAAAAAGGTGATATTCTTTTTATAAATTTTAAAATACACATCACATGAAATACTCAAGGGTTTACAAGGGGGGGAAAAAGGGCAGGGAAAAAGAAAATTCATATGCACCCTATATAAGCATGAAACTCCTAATGAAACACATTAAATAGAAACACATGACTTTCGCTAATTCATTTGTACTTTATCCTTCTTTTTAATAGAAATTAAATTAGTCACTTAATGTACATAATGTAGTGTTTGTTTTCCAGTCTGGTTGCTTTTCAGCATTTACTTTTGCGTCTCTTTGAATAACACGGGAAATGTTATTCAGCATCAAGATGCGGTGAACAGTGTCAAACATCAACTGTACTTAACAGAGGGCAGAGGGATCAGTTAATTTGTAGCTAACAGCATGGAAAAAAAATACAGACCCACAATAATATCAACATGCATTATTAGCCAAGATTCAAAGTTAACCCAACCCACACAGATTTCTTCTAAGTTGAGAGTACACATGGAAAGGTGTGACTTTATCGAGATCCATAGCCATAGTAGTAGGGTTCATCAGGGCGGAATCCATAAGCTGTGGCAGGGCGTCCAAGAATGCCAACTGATTGGCCAAAGCCATCCATTCCAAGGCTGAAAAGAGAAAAAGGAAGGATAAGTTATAATTGTTCATCACCCATCCACAATGTGGGCCAAGAGGAGGCTGGGAACTTTACACCTCCAGGATTCTCTTCCTAGCAGCAAAAGTGATTTATGTGGCTATCATTAGGCCTTTTTCTTGTGTGTGTTTGTATACACACACATATATATGAAATATACACAAATATACGTATACATTATATATGTATAATATTAATTAAATTAATATAGCCACAAATATGTGCATAATAAATATTTACTTCTAACAATGTGTTAAAAATATTGGAAATCTCTATCATCAGGTACTATTCAAGACAAAGAGGAGGACAGATCAGAAAAGTTTTAATAAATTACATTCATATATGGCTTTTATGCCAGAATATGAAAAGATTTTATGTGCTAGCAAGTATCAGTAATACACTGCTAGGGAATAATAAAACTAAAACTGTAGTAAAATGAGTTTTGTTATTTATAATAAGATCATGTTTTCATATGAAGATATAGTATTATTAATAAGGACACACATTTTGAATTTTAGCAGTAAACTCTCACTTAGGGCCAAATCATACTATAAGCCTAAACTGAAAGAATAAGACAAGGACTTTTACAATATTTAAGTTAGCCAGATTTGATCTGCAATTCTTCTCTGACTCCTCAATAAAACAAATAAATCGTACATGTTTCTTTTGAATGACAACAAGATAATTGTAAATTTTGTTTCAGTTTATTCTATGGAAATAACAGAAGCCTAAAGATAACTTTCAGAGTTATAAAGATATTTGAAGCATGGGTAAACTTTACTCTAAAAAATTATTCTTTCATCTATTAATAAATTTAAAAGAAAATCTGTTCTCCAAAGCACTTTTTAAGGATCAGACAATTATCCAACACTTAGCAAAATGACAAGAGATTTATCTTGCCGGGCAAAGATGGAAGCTATGACATGCTCATGCATAGCTCATGCAGTGAATGCTAGTGAGCTTACTTCCAGTCAAAGGAAACAATTTATAATGGAGAAACATAAACTTTGAAAAAATAAATATATTTAAATGTTTTAAGATTTGAGAGTATACTAGATGGAAAGATACTTTTTCTTTATCAGCAAAATCTCAATATGATTAAAAATTATATAGGCACTAACTTCCTGTCACAACTCAAAATGAGATTGAGTTAAAACACGATAGAAGTAACTATTAAAATGTTAAGGTTTTAAATAATTTGTGTAAGTGTGCACATGCATGGCCATGTGTGTACTAAGATAGGACTAAATACTAATGTAAGTAACTATAATACATATAGGGCAAATTATTCATGTAAATCCACGCTCAGGGAAATGGGTTTTCTGAGATATAAGTTTTACGTTAGCACTTGTTAGTGATCCTGAAGAAAAACTTTTTGGGCTCCTTCTAAATCAACTGTGTTTATAATTCCTAAAAGTTGGTTGAAATTTTTAAGTCTGAATTTTATTTTGAAATGGCAAAATATAGGCATGTCCTTCCTACTTTGGTTTCCTGGGAAGAAATTTTAATTTTATAATGAAGGGAAACATTGCTCTAGAGGCAGCTTTAAAGAGGTTTCAGAAAGTAACACAGCCTATGAACTCAGATACACCTTATCAGTTTAAAATTAGAGGAAAAGTTGGCTGTTGACATTTTTCTCCTGAAGCACTAAGGCTAACAAATACTCATATATCCAAACAACTCTCAGTTATGTAAAGGTTGATTGTATAGCTTATGAATTTCAACTCCTTCCATTTTCATCTACTTACTGCCTGCCTTTGGACACTGCTAATATTTTTTAGCATCTCTTCTCAGGCTGAATAGCAGGAGACTTAGGTTGACCTCAAGTTAATTTTGTCTTTCTCAATCTAGAGGCTTCCAGGAATTTGGGAACAAGAGGCAGAGTAGATCAGTAAAGAAACATGCAAAGGCACCTTAAAAACAGAACATCTTACAGAGGAACTCACAGCAATAGTACTGTAGTTCTATCTAAAAGAAGAGACTCCTCAGAAGGGAGACTATCAGCCATGTTGGCACAGAACAAGATACTCCTTAGAGGCAATTGTTGGTAACCAACCCAAACAATTCCTTGGGATGACCTGTAACACTATAAGGAATATCTGACCTTTTTGGCAGGCTTGTCCTCATTGAGGAATGGGTCTTAAAAAAGGTTCTGAGAGGTAATTGTACATTCAAACTGCAAAACTGTATTTTATTTCTATGACTGATAGGCAAACTTCCAATTATTGTATTCCTAGGTGGCTTGACAACAGGGAAAAGGGTAAACTTAGACATTAACCAATCTGCCTGGTGTAAATTGACAAATGGATATTCAGCTGTTTTTTAAAAAATTTGTTAGTCACATTGTTGGTAAGAATTGGCACCCCCAAGTCAATTAAAGTAAGATCAAATCTTGAACACTGACGAGTTTGAGTTTCTGAGCCTGCAAGTTTACTGTAATAAAGTTTTATTTATGCAGTCAACAGTTCACCCAGAGACATCTGTGTGTTCAGGCCAAATTTTTTTGAACTTCCATAGATATCATTTGGGAAAAAAATTTAAGGAGAAGAAATAGAAACTCTTAAGATGAGTTTTTCTGTAATTATCCATCATGTATCACAGATGAACTTGCTGTTTAAAGAAAAGAAGGTCTGAAACATTATGACCAGTTTGGATGGTGCTTTGATGTAAGCCCTCGGTCCTTTTGTATTATGAAAGATCAGCTATATCTACACAATTAGTATCTTTTAAATAAAATTCACTCTGAAACAGAATAGCTTGATTCTTTAAACTCTCATTTGGTTCTAATATAGAGGTGAAACTGGACTTTTCAAGATGCTGAAACCTGCAGATAGATATTCTTTTGGGATATGTGGACATTTGTTGTACTTTCTTCCTTGGAATAAAGATGTAGCCTTGTTAATGTTGAATCTGGTTCAAAATGAGGAGAGCCAAATAATAAGTTTTCCTGTAAGCAGGAGCAGATAGATTCTTTATGTAAGGGTAGAAATCGTGACTATAAAAGTGAAGTGTGGCAGCGAAAATTCTGCTTTCTTGATCCACTAAGGACTTAGAGCACACGGTACAAAGGCACTAGCATGCCCTCACTAGGAACCCCAAGGACCCAGGGAAACTGAGCTGTGACCCGCTACTCCTGCTTTTATCCTGTGTGACTGTTCTCAGATGAGCGTTTGTATATTTGGCTATTTATACTGGAATTTAATCTAACACTGCATGTGTGTTTCTGTATGTACATATTTTCTTCCTGGTACTCCAAACCTACACAGAAAGGGTGTGTCCCTCTAGATCAGAATATACCACTACTAGACCACTTTTAAAATAGGACTATGTAGTCTCATTTAACCATCATCCTCAATGTCTAGATATCATTTTTTTACCTTTAAATTAGCAAACATAACAAAATGCAATCTCTTCTTAAAAATATATATCTCTAGTTCAAAGAAAATGGTTCCTGTTTGTTGTGAAAAGAAAACCAGGAAAGGTAAGGCCCCCAAATCCTTCTGCTACTAAGTTTTATGTCCCAAGAACAGTGATTTGGGGGTACCTAGAAAGGAAAATGACAAATTCTTCATGAGTAAAAAAAATATATTTAAAATTCAACAACAAATATAAAATCACATCTAGATTTTATCTTTAAACAAACATTTGGAAATCTAATTAGCATTCAGCAAGCAGGAGACAGAATTTTCTGTAATAGTGACAAGGCTTCAAACAAATTTTTAACAGCATTCATTGTATTTCTAAACTTGCAATAATTCAGAGAGGGGAGAAAAAGAAATCCAAGCATGACAAGTGATACTTCACATGCAGCACATTACAAGGGGAATGGCAGCCAGTAAAGAATCCTAGGCACTCTGAGGCTCTTATTGGACTTCTGTGCCAGAGTTGACATTCCTGTAGAGAGGGAAGAAAATCACCTACCTCTAGCTGTTTGTGAGGCTTAATTAGTGCATATTTGTAAAGCACTTTGAAATCCTTGGATGAAAAGTGCTGCATAAGTGAAAAGTATTATCATTATTTTATTAAAATTA
The DNA here is from genome assembly GCF_009762305.2 of Zalophus californianus. Taxonomy (NCBI): domain Eukaryota; kingdom Metazoa; phylum Chordata; class Mammalia; order Carnivora; family Otariidae; genus Zalophus; species Zalophus californianus. Next base: position 56,747,841 of record NC_045604.1, on the reverse strand, counting down.
GGTAAAAGCAACACAAGTCTTTATCTTCTTTGAAATTCCCAAGTCAGCAAAATGAATGCAGAGCAAATAATGAATATATTAGAGGATGTTACAAAAAATAAAAAGTAAATTCAAACCAAGTTCTCTTATCATAGGTTCACAGAATCTTTGACTTGGAAACATTTTTAGAAATAATCTAGACTATGCTTCCATTCACAACATCCCTGACCGGGTCTACTGAATTCTTTGCAGAACATCTCTATAAATGGGAATGCTCACAAGGCAGTTCATTCCATTTACGGGCCCATCAAACTATTAGAAAGTTCTTTATCTTGATCTAAAATCTAGAATTACCCTCTGGAACCACAGAAGAAATCTAATTCTTCTTTAATATGGCTATTTCACAACACTCATTTAATCAATCCTCATGACATGGTCTCTAGAAAGTTTACCATCTCATTTGCTCTCTAACTTTGATATTTTTCAATGTTTATCTTAAAATGAAGAAGTGAAAATAATGTGATACTGCACTTATTATGTGGTCTGAAACCAGCATAGAATGAGATCCTGTTTCTAACTCTCTAATAATGTAGGCTAAAAATGCATAGATCTTAAATTTTTAAAGGAGTCCTTACCACAAAATGGCTCACATTGAATGTGTATGTGTGTGTGTGTAGTTATGTGTCTGTGTATACACATTTTCACGTTGAATTTCATCTTTTTGGTTTGGGTCTTTCTTTAGGAATTCTATTCTCCCTAAAATAAAAAACTTTATGACAATATTTATATTTATAAATATATTTGTATTGATAGAGGGTAGTGATTCTTATTAACTACCTATCTTTCCAGGATATTATAGAGCTGCATGAAATGATCCTATAATAGCTTTCTAGAACAGTTCATTCTTTTTATCAATTGTTCCAATCTTGATCATAGAATCAAAATCAGTATTTTTATTTTCCTAAGATTATAAATTGATCATCAGAGTAATTTCAGCTTAACTATAATTTGTCATGAGAAATTTAGTAATATAAAACTGTAGTAGCACAACGTAATGGATCCTTTGTATCCATCCATCCATCCATCCATCCATCCATCCATCCATCCATCCATCCAAATAGTACATGAGTTCCTACAATGTGTTAAGTATAGTGTTGGCAGTCAATGTTAAAAAAAATGTGGTACTGGGAAGGCAATAAGTCATGGTCCTTGACCATGGATTGGAGGCAACTAAACATGGAACAAAATTCCCATAATATGTTGTATTACCCTAGTACATTTATAAATTACTACAGAAGAATAGAAGAGGAACAGATATTTAATATAAGGTGAGAGTATATTAGAGGTATGTATAAATTGTTACAAACGAATCTAGGGTGCTAGAAAGTCTTTAAAGAAAATACTTTTTTTTAAAGATTTATTTATTTATTTGAGAGAGAGTGAGCGAGCAAGCAGCAGGAAGGGCAGAGGGAGAGGGAGAGAGTCCCAAGGAGACTCTGCACTGAGTGCAGAGCCCAATGCGGGGCTCAATCTCACGACCCTGAGGATCATGACCCCAGCTGAAACCAAGAGTCGATGCTTAATCAACTGCACCATACAGGTGCCCCGAAAATACTTTTATTTTAATGCATCTGTCACTTCCTGACTATATCTATTTTTATTTATATATCTTTTTACTTTATTTTCCATGAAAGTGTAAGTACCATAAAGAGGTAAAGACTCTCACTGTCTTCTTAATTGCTATATCACTAGCAGCTAACTTTGAATCTGACATGGAGCCGGCATTCAAAAAGTATTTTACTGTATGAATGGATGAGTGTAAAAGGACAAGTGGGACTTCACAGGTGAAGAGAAAGAACTCCTAATGTGGCAGCCTGAGCAAGAGAGAGAAGGCGCTGAAGAACAGCAACTGGTTTGTTATGCTTAAAGTCGTAGGTTTACAATGAAAGCAAGTGGCAGGAGATAAGGCTAGAAATGGAAGGTAAGACTAGATTTTGAAAGCTCCTCATATGCCATGCTAACTATACACTTTTGGAGAGTTGTCTCTGCTTTTTAAAAATGGGGAAAACTTACTTCTGTGTTTTACCAAGATAACTATGGTAACTATGGGTGTTAAGAGACAAAAGCATGGGGAACATTTAAGAGAATATTATGGTTGTCCATACGTGAAGTAATGAGAGCCTGTAGAAGCAATGGCAGAGATAACAATCAAATATGCTACCTTTCCTGACAAAAATGGTATCTTTTCTCTTTTGAAATGGGTTTTTTAGTTATACTTTTACCATTAAAAAAAAAGATTTTATTTATTTATTTGCCAGAGAGAGAGAGAGAGAGAGAGAGAGAGAGAGCACAAAGCAGGAGGAGCTGCAGGCAGAAGCAGGCTCCCCTCTGAGCAAGGAGCCCCATGTGGGACTTGATCCCAGGACGTTGGGACCATGACTGAGCTGAAGGCAGATGCTTAACCAACTGAGCCACCCAGGTGTCCCTATACTTTTACCATTTGAGAGTGAAGGGAAAGAATTTCAAAACTGGCTGAAATTTTAGAGGTTATAGTTAACTGGAATGAAACAATTTTGTCCCTTTACTGTACGCCTCATCAAAGTTAACTAAGAGGCTGTGGTATTCCAGGTAGAAGAAATCAGACTGTAGAAGTAGTTCATCTTTGTATTCAATAGATAGGGCTGAACTATTCTGGCAGAAGAGAACATTTTTTTCTTGAAATTCTTATACATAGTAACAAGATAAGTATAGATAGAACGAGATGCCTATAAAATTATACCTATCATTAGATGTCTTAAATCGAGATCTAAATGCTTGTAATTTATAAACCAACCACTAGATGGAGAGCTTGTCTTATCACTGAGTATCATTTACAAAGTTTTTAAGCAAGTTTTATCAAATTTAAACTCTTGAGCATATTTAACATTGACAGAATGTGGTTTCCATTGCTTTCTCATATAGTCAGAGTTCTCCTCTTATAAATGTGAAATAATTTACTTAGAGCTAAATAGGAATATTCACATGCAAAAAAGTTTTGTGAATGTGGGGGCCTATGAAAATGATGGAAGATGCTGATCATCCTGGACACGGAAAGATGTAATGCACATGCTTGTTAAGGTACTACTACTATACGACAACTTCTAAAATTTTCATTGAACCTGTCAAAAGCATCTTCTTTTTATAAATTTGTACGTAATACATATTTATTTTAGGTTGCTGAAGGGTGTTACTTATTGAACTTGAGCCTTTGTATTAGTGAATAGATGAGCACAATTAAGTAGTCTTTTGATGAACTTTACCAATATATATAGAATTTAGCTGTCATTTTCCATTTAGTTTTTATTCTTAATCTTTTATATACATGAGTATCAATTTTCCTTTTATTATGATAAAACTAAATGGCTAATGAATCTTAAAGAATCACATTTTAGTGAAATCAAACGAGGTAATATTTTTCCAAAAATCAAGGGCAAGTGATATGAGTAGTGGGAGGCTGTATTTAAAGCATTCATCTGGAATTTATTAAAAAAAATTTTTTTTAAAAACATCTGTCAGTTCTAAGGGGAAATATACCACCTTGGGGACAGATCCTTTCAATTTAGTTACTATACTAAGATGCTTCAGACAAAAACTAATTTGTAGTAATGATGGAAGAAGCATGTATAAAATAGTCACTGATTTATTCCAAATGGTAAAGAAATTCCATTTCACTGATGCTCCTCTAATTTCGTTTAATTCACACTTCTCTTATAATGCATCTTAATCTGTTGTTTAACCCATCTCCAGGGACTATTTTATTTATTTTTTTAATGTGGAGATATTATAGTTGGCACTTTTTCATATTATACCATTGCATGAATTTTCTAAATTCCTTTTTATTTTTAAAAATGTTATAGTGTAATTGAGACTCTTCTATTAACTCTAGTTCTTGGGCATCCTCTCTTACTGTTGTACCTGACAATTCAACTTCATGACAGTCCTTTCTTCATGAGCTTTACAATTTTTTACTGTGTTCAACTTCAGGTTTTTTTTTTTTTTTTTTTTTTTAAAGATTTTTTATTTATTTATTCACGAGAGACAGGGAGAGAGAGAGAGAGAAGCAGAGGGAGAAGCAGGCTCCCAAGGAGCAGGGAGCCCGATGCGGGACTCGATCCCAGGACCCCGGGATCATGACCTGAGCCGAAGGCAGACGCTTAACCATCTGAGCCACCCAGGCGCCCTCAACTTCAGGTTTTTTAATTTATTCATTTATTTTTGCCTGTCTGTTGGCCCTTGAACTTGGAAATATTTCTACAGAGAGGTTCTGTATTTGTTTGTAATATATCAAGACCCCGGGAATCGGTCTTGTCCTGCAACAATTTTAATGATAATTTCTTGATTTGGGGTTCCCTGAAAAGATGAAAAAATTCTGAACCCACTCACGCACATGGAAAAAGCTTGCGATTTCTCTTTGGGGCAGAAGATAAGTTTTGGTCACTTTTCCAGGCTTGTGAATTAAGATGTTCTAGTCTTTTTTTCAATGAGAAAAAGGCAGCCCACTGAAGTTTCAGGCTTTATACAGGGAATTCAGTTTCATTTTCCTATGCTATATAACCTATATCTAGTCCAGTGTATTCTTGTGGGTGGTGTGTGACTTGGTACATTTCTTATCTTTGTGAATCTGGCCATGAATTATAAAATTTTGTTACATTTTATCCATCTTTTCTATATATATATATGGGGGCACTTCTAAGTAGCTCAGTTTACCATCTTGCTGGAAGTCCTTTCCATTTTACTCTTATTCTGCTCTGCATGTTCAAGAAAAGAATTTATCAATCTTGTACTCCTGTGACTCAGAACTGGCTTGCTTGAAGAGAACAATGACTTGAAAGAAATAATTGGAGCCATGAGAAGATATTTTCTTTTTCCTAATTTGTAGCAATTAACAGAAAAAATACTCTCATAGGTGCCTAATGGAAGCTGTCAGATGTGATTATCAAGCTGAAGTGACATTTACTCAAAGCTATAATGGTCTCAAACTTTCTATAATAATTCTTTTAATGAAAGTATACCATCTAGTCATCTTTAACTTACATTTCTTCAATTAAGTGCAAGGACTTCTTGAAATTGGCAGTTCTATAATATCAAGCAATGCCTCATTTCATACCACCAAATGTTAAGGGAACTTACTGAGCTGCTTAAGTAACCCCTAGGTCAATAAACTGAGTCATTAGCACCTCCTTTGAATAATTGTTTGTCTGTTACTGGTTCAACATTTATATAATCTGTCATAATACCTTGGTTTCTTAAGGTACAAAAATTACTGCTGTAGGCTTAAAGTAGAGAATATAACATAAGTAGCAATGTTTTCACAGTGATAGTTTAACCATACTGTCTGGTACTGAGTGAGTTAAAGCCTGAACACCACAGCTAATTACTATGTAATGCTAACCTTAGTTGCTGGTTCATTTTGAGACTCTTTAAAATATGAACTGTGTATTTTACCCCTATGCACTCTCTTAATGATTTGTTTTTTTAGACTGAAATCACTTCCAGCCATCAGTTATACTCTTGGTCTCTACATATGCACTTCTCCAAGCACAAATATTTCTTTTTCCTATTGGTCTGCCAGCCCTGTCAGAGCAAATTTCACTTTAAACTAAATGCTATGATACTTAAAACCTCTTGGATTACTCAGGCTGCTAGTGTGATCTATGACCTTCCAAGAATGACAGCTGAGCTTTCCAATTTGCTTATACTGCTTGGGGAACTAGAAAGCACAAGCCAAATAGGAAAATGTTTCTGATGTTGAACAGAGAGAAGTTCTTGTTGGAGGTGGGAGCAGGAGAATATTAAGTACTGAAAAATACTAATAAGAAATGAAAAGAAACTAAACATGCTGCAAAGTCTAAGACCTCGAGCATAATTCAAAAATTAATACTAGTACTAAAAACTTTTCAGGCTCAGTTACTGTAATTTAAGTATCATTCAGAATCTAAAAGTGATAATATATTACCAAAATGAACAAGTTCAAGAAATGGAAGAGAATCTAAAATTATCATGAGTACTATGCAAAATGGACTATATCAACTCCCCATCTTTCTTTATGAAACAGACAGAAATCTGACATATGGACACAGAGTAAATATGGCTATCTAGCATGAATGCTATATACCACTCTCTCAGAAATGAAAAATTAACATTAAGCTTCTGTTAAAACCTTGTCTCCCAAATCCTTAAATAAATAGTACAGTTTGAGAATACTTTGATATGGTTTTAAAAGCTTTCACTTTCTTTTACTACTTTACATAAGAGGTGGATAAGTGTTTGTTATAAAAAAAAAAACAATCTCAAAAATCTTATCAAATATAAGAAGCTTAATGTAAAGTTTCCAATTTATGTCATAGTCTACTTATTCATTTGTCTCAATAATTTTTAGGCTAATAAAAATAAAATACTGGTTGATAAGTAAAGACTTATTTTGGTACCTAAAATCAAACCAAGCGGTATTTTTCTAAAATTGAGGGCACAAGTATGGATAATAGAAACTATATTTAAATAAATTGAAAGTGAATAGCTAAGCATGAAAATGTGAAAATTTGATCCAAAGTAATATTTATAATATTAATTATACAACTAAAATGCATTGACTTACATTATTATGATATTTTAAGACATCTATTTTGGGCAGTGTTATATAAATACTTTCAGCCACTAATTCAGTAATTTCAGTAATCACTACAGGTCAGATAAATATTTTAGTTATTTAGTGTCCTCTGGAGCATTAAAAATCTCAGTATACTGTAGAATATTCAACATTGCATTTTATCACTAGAAGAACAGGTACTAAAGTAAATCTCTACTCTTAAATTTCATAAGCTCTCTTGTCCTTGAAAATACATTTGTTATATTATGGGTCTGCAAAACCAAAACAAAAATGAATTCACGTTCTACTTTTGTCTAAGGCCAATCTTAAGATTGTCAAGCTATGGACTGATTGAAGTCATTCTCTTTAACCAGACTGTAATCTTCTGATGACAAAACAAAGGTATTTCTATGTCATCTTCACAGAATGGGGCCAAGCACCCTTTGGGCACATGCTGCATTGAGACCAAGCAAATTCAGTGTAGACTGGAATGTATATGATTCTAACAATTACCTTTCTGATTTATACCCTATTACCATATTTTAAAGTTATTTTTAAAGCAATATAAGAAAACAGCATACTTTTTTTTTCTTTATTACTGACATACATGGACATTTTTTCTCTCTTAAGAATTGGAAATTATGTTTATTAGCAAAACTAACTTAAGTATGAACTTATCAACAATTCCTGAATTTTATTAAAGTTAATGGGGCGCAATGACCTCAAAACCAGAATATCTGGATATGATTTCTGCTTCTAATGATATAACTTGTTACAGTCTATATTTGTAACTGTCATAATTTTTTTTTTGTAAAATAAGAATAATGGCTATCCCTTTTAACATCTGCCTTGAGATTATTATACTTCCAAGTCTCTTCCAAGAACAGTACAGAGACTCCTATATATTTGGTGTTGCTATTGTTATGACATATGAAAATGATAGAGACTTCCCTAAAAATACTTATGAAATTCTGGCTCCTGCCATAAAATCTAGACAGTTAAGAGATACTCTATCATACTTGGCATGCTTCTTACACATGCTTTCTGTTTGTTTTTATAGGGCTGTTACATAATTCATAGAGATTTATGCCTACACATAGGCAACTAATTGTTATTGCACTAGAGTAATGCCATGGCCAATCATATCTTCCTTTTACCATAGTGAGACTAGACTGCTTGTATAAATAAGGTTATTCAATCAAAACCCTTCAGATTCTATATCATGATTGATGCAAATGATACAACACATGTAGGAATGAAAAATACCAGGAACGTCTCTTTATATGCTTCTTTACCTTATTTTATATTCAGTGAGTTTATTTTGAAAGTAGTAAATCAAGGGTAAGGTTTTTAGTTATTCCACACAAATCATCACTTCCCAAACTGCACACATTTCTGTACTCAGGTTTACTGCCGTTTGAAAAGGGCACAGGTCATGCATGTGTTTAGGACAGGGTATTTTCATTCTGTGATGTTCATTATCTTGGGGTTGTGCCAACCTGACAATCTGGGACTTATAAGCAAAGCTGGGCAACTATGAGGAGAAATCTTCAGGGAGATGGGAATGCACCAACCATACATTTTTGAGATTATAAGGCAGTATAGGGTTTTAGGCAATACTTCAAACTAGCATATAGGTATATCTATGTTAGTTTTTTCAAGTATGTAGGACAAGGAAAGATTACAAATTGACTTATTTTAAATGACCATGGTGTCCACTTGCTGATGGCAGTTAGTACTCCCCACCCTCAAGACTTTAGGGGAAAAAGGCAAGATGCAACTGTAAGAAATTGTAATAGTTTCTTTTTTTCCCTTTAGTATATACAGAGAACAAGTTAAATTATAATAGCCCAATATTTATAAAGCCCCTAAAACCCAGAACTTTTTTTTTTTAAACTTTTGAGACTTTAAAGAATTCCTGGTCTTCTACCACCCCCAAAAAGGTCTTAGCATGATGTCTGAACACCCATGTAAATAAAGCTTTATGGGGTTTCTTGTATCAATTTGAAAAGATGTAATTTTTAGGTTACAGTTGCAATTTAAAAATTTACTTGCCTAACTATGTTCATAGAGGCCTCCTCCCATCCTTTCACATCTGAGGGGCTCCTAATTAGCCACTTGATACTGTCAACACAAATCTGGATTCCTTTTTAAGACTGTATTGTCTTTTACTTTCTGACAGGCCAAAATGAAAGTGCTTTGATTTTGGCTGGAAAAACCTGAAATGGAAAGAATTTCTGAAAAACTGGGATGTATTAACTTTAGTAAAAAAAATAAATAAATAAAGGAAGATAGCAGGAAGGGAAAAATGAAGGGGGGGAATCGGAGGGGGAGATGAACCATGAGAGATGATGGACTCTGAAAAACAAACTGAGGGTTCTAGAGGGGAGGGGGGTGGGGGGATGGGTTAGCCTGGTGATGGGTATTAAAGAGGGCACGTTCTGCACGGAGCACTGGGTGTTATACGCAAACAATGAATCATGGAACACTACGTCAAAAACTAATGATGTACTGTATGGTGATTAACATAACAATAATAATAAAAGAGATAAACAAAGAAAAGAGGCTCAATTTATATGATATTACTTGAATATAATGCAGATTTATGCCCACAAAAGAGAAGATATTCAGGAAATCATTAATTATGGCCCTGTTTGAGTCTATTCAAAAGACTATTTTATAATTTTTAACTCAAAGGACATAAGAAAGCATTTGTTGATTGTGCCTCTCTAGTCTGAAATGAGACTGTAGAAATATGTAGCTTTTCCATAAAAACCAACAGAGACATACACAGATTTTACATTTACCTACCATTAACTATTAAATAGAAGTATATGCAGTTTAGAAAATTACTAATCATTCTTCTGAAATATAAAAACAAAGCAACATTTGAAAATTGATTCCACTACAGACTGTCCCATTTGTCTCTTTGAAGTAGATCTGAGCTATTTAATTAATAGAAGGCACTAAGCAGTTATGAGGTTACCAAGTGGTTTGGGCTACTACTGAAAGACTGCATATTGACCTAAAATTCCTACAGGATTATAATCTACAGGATTATAGTCTATAATTAATCTCCTTAAGTCCAGACATCTCCTCCATTTCCAAATAACCACCAATGGAATTTTACTGCCCCCCCTTTTTTTTTAAATGAGAAAACCTGATACAAATCTTTGTAATCTAAAACTCTTTCAATTAAAAGTTTTGAGAGTTCATCAATAGTTATGCTGTCAATGTTAAAAGAAGTTCAAAGACTAAAATGTAGTGTCATATGTTCCCTTGGGAATATCTATCTGCTTGCCTACCTACCTACCCACCTACCTACTTTACCTACCTACTATGTAAAATGAAAGGTTTCTACTCAGTAAACCTTGCTCATGAGATGGGAAGCATCAGAAATCAACATTCACATCAAACTGTGATATAATGGCTCTCCTCAAACCTCGCAATTATTCAAATTATGTTTTGTAGGACATTGATATGTTTGTAAAGAGGCATTGTCTCTACTACAAAGCCACATCAAGTTGCTATCTGGGCTAATCCTTCCAAAGTGCTTGTTGTTCTATGAAGTAATTAAATTCTAGGGAATTACCAGACCATCAAAGTATAATGTTTTATTAAACAGCCTATATAATTCAAGAGGTTGTATTTCAATAATAATGTGATTCTTTGTCAAGTATTGCACTGCTTAGCTTAAAATGAGAAAATATCTGAATCTATCACTCTATTTGCTTTGTTATCTAAGAAAATTTCAGCACATCTTTAAAATTTTTTTAATTTTATTTTTTTCCAGCTTTGAGAGATAACTGACATATAACATCATCAGATTATCTGTTTTTTTCTCTTTAAAAAAATACTAAAGGTGTATAATCTTTTGTAATGGAAGTTAAGAAATTGCAATACTCCAAATAGCATACTCTTAAAAAACTGTTTATTAAGATAGAGTGGCATTCTTTTCTTTTCTTTTAAAGATTTTATTTATTTATTTGACAGAGAGAGAGAGAAAGCAGATACACAAGCAGGGGGAGTGGGAGAGGGAGCAGCAGACTCCCTGCTGAGCAGGAAGCCAGATGTGGGGCTCGGTCCCAGGACCCCAGGATCATGACCTGAGCCGAAGGCAGACGCTTAACGACTGAGCCACCCAGGCAGGCACCCGAGTGACATTCTTTTCTAAAGATTAATTCTGTGTCCTCTAAAGATTAAGGACAATTCAGAAATGTATAATATATTTGTTTATTCATTTATTTAATCATTTATTAATGATTAAATTTATTAATCAGTTTAATCAATTAAATATATTAATTATTCATTTATTCATTTATTTATTTAATCAAGGTGTGGGAATAACCTAAGAATGTATTAGACCAACCATGTCCAAATACTGACAATATACTTAGTATTAATTCATTAATTCCCTTTCTAGGTCTGTTAACACATTACCCTTAAATGTTTTCAAAGAAAAAAAGTTGCTATAAAGAATAACATCTCAAAAAATTATATTTTAACCCTGAACCATAAGCTTCTCAAAGGGAAAGTGATTAATTCTTACTGATCTCTATATCCCTAGAGCCCATTCAAGTGCTTGTCAATTAAAAAGGTTACTGAGTAAAGGAAAATTTAAGTGTTAAAACATTTAATGCACATCCTTGCCTTGATGATCTTTATTTTATACTCTATAAAGTTAATTTCATTTGTCATTACTCTATAATTTCATTAAATCTCTTTAAGTAAAAGTTAAAGGTATCTTTTGGAAATAACAAAATAACCTCCAACAGCACATATGCTATACTTCTGATTTACTGATTACCAACAGGTCATTATTTAAGACCCAGTAATAAGAAAGAAATATCAAAGAAACCCCCTTTTATTCAATTTAAGTATGACATAGAATTTGTTTCTAACAGAACATAAGCTATTTGGTAATGAAAACTAATGTAAAACTTATAATATCCCTTTTGGCAATTTTTTTTTTTTATGGTAGAGAATGCTTACATTCAGTATAGATGAGTATTTCTTAGATTCAAATAGATATGTAGTAGTATAATATGTGGGTACTAAGAATTTCTTAATTCAATCCTAACTACAAAGGCAAGCATCTTTATCTGTATAAAATACTGCAGTTCAAAAGACAGTTTTTATCTTATATATGTTATTCAAAAATTTCTCCTATAGCATAGGTTCCTATCTCAAATTTTATAATACAAGCATATTATATATATCAATTACATATATAATAAATACTATGCATTGTACATTTGAAAGATTACTGAAATAGTAAAGATTAAATATAAAATTAAGACACTGAAAGTTAACACTGAAAACAAAATACAGCATGGAAAATGGAGTAAGACATATACGTGTTTGAGTAACAGCTCTGACCCTTATAACTCATTTATTAAACAAGTACCGAGAACTAGAGTCTGCCAGGCACTGTAGATAACAACATTGAGTAAGAAGTCTGGTCTTCTGGAGACTACATTCTTGTGGAAGGAGGTTGATAAACAAGTGAACCACAAAACAGATGATTAGGGTGCTAAAACAGTAACTATAGGATGGGGGAGAAAGAGCTGCTTTGATAGTTTCATCGGAAAAAGACTCTCTGAGGAAGTAGTATTTGAGGAAAAGGGAGGAACCAAGAAAGACTCCAAAGTCTATGGCTTGACCTACTGAATGATGGTGACATTCACTGAGATGGGAGATTAGGGGACGGACCTATTTGCATGTAGGAAATCAAAGTTACATTTGATGATTTTATGAAACATTCAACTGGATATGTTAAACAGTGACAGGAATGGCTGGTACTCAGAGAAGAGGTCTCAGATGAAATGTAAGGTTATAGTTTGTATCTAAGGCCATGGAATCTAGATGAAATCCTTTAGGTAGTGGGTGTCATAGAGAACACAGCCAAAGCCCTGAAGTAAGCAGTGTTAAAAGGTGAAAAGGAAGGGGTGCCTGGGTGGCTCAGTCGGTTGAGCGGCTGCCTTCGGCTCAGGTCATGATCCTGGGGTCCTGGGATTGAGCCCCACATCCGGCTCCCTGCTCAGCAGAGAGCCTGCTTCTCCCTCTCCCTCTGCCTGCCACTCTGCCTACTTATGCTCTCTATCTATCTGTCAAATAAATAAATAAAATCTTTAAAAAAAAAAGTGAAAATGAAGAGGACTATCCAGTACAGAACACTGGAAAGGAATGGAGAAGGGCTCAGTGGAAAATCAGAAAAATGGGGTATCTTGAGAGATGAAAGAAGATAATTCAAAAAGCAGGGCCTTGACATCTGTGCCAAACACAGCTGAGTTAAAGACAAGAAAGGTCCACTGGACTTGGTACTATGAAGGTTACTGGTGATTTCCACTAGACTGAAGAACCTGAAGGGTAGATGGGAGTCTTTTGAGGAGTATTACATGAAAGCAGTGGGAAATGAGCAGTTGGTAAAATGTGATGTGGGGCCAAAGAGAATTTCACTAGGGGGATTCCAGATTATGATTATAAACTGGCAGGACTGACCCAGGAGAGGGGAAAGAAGGGTGGTGTGGAAGAAGTCCTTGAGGAGGCAAGAAGGGATGGAATTCAGAGCAAATAAACGGACTGGACTTTGAAAAAAAAGGACACTTCCTTAATTGTAACAGAAGGGAGAAAAAAAGATGGGTAAAAATAAGAGATTAACTGGTGGAATGATAACCATGGGCAAGCTGCTTAACTTGATAAGCTTTGGTTTTCTTAATAATAATGTCTTCTTCCCTGAGCTGTTATTTTAGATAAGGAATGTAATAAGCAGCAATCAGCATACTGCCTGGCACTCAGCAAATGTTTTTCAATAAATACCATCACTATTAATCGACATATCTGACTGTAGACAGATGCGAAACCATTTCAGAGAATAACTTTTCAAATAAGACAATTCGAATAAAGATTAAGTCTGTATGGTATTGAAGGCTGTGTTGTTTCTATTCCTTTCCAATAGTTTCATTTAAAACTGGACCGGACTGTTCATGTTCTAGAAACAAACTTTTTTGAGCAGCTTCACTTAGTTAAGATTTTCTTTTTTAAAGAACAACAAAAACTTGAAAAAAATTAATGTTTACTTTGTGCAGAAATTTTCTGTGGACTTTCAAATAGAGAATTTTGAGTGGGTTATGGACTAATGGTCTCATGCAGATTTAAAGTTGCAGAAAAACAAAGAAACAGACTATAGAACAGCCTTCCCTACCAGATACAGAAGCTAAAATTTTATTTGTCTCAATCATTTTTTTCACCTGCAAACTATGATGTTGCAGTTTAAGTACACATAGACAGGTTTATTGGAAAACACGGTAATTCCAAGAGAACAAACTAAAATTTTAAAGTTCAACACTTCTACATTATATGTAACACCTGCTGGAAAGGCCTAGGGCCATTTAAAATTTTCAAGCCACTCCTTTCCTACCCTCCTTTCTTACTGGGGTAACTAACAACTGGCACTTTTCCCAAAGTGGGTCCTCCCTCTGTTTTATCAGGAGATGTGATTTTATTGCCTCCAATTTAGAAATATTCTGAGTTTCAATTCATTTTTAGTCATGGTTTTTATGATAGTGATCTAAATCAATGAATGTGTATTATGCCCAACATTTTTACTTTTATGAGAGTAGAAATGCCTTACTCTGTGAAAGCAGATGGCTATAACAGTAACTGTGACTTCAATGGTGAGAAACTAAAGGCAGCTTTCTATCTAATTTATTTTATAATATATCATATTTACATATTTAAATATGATCTATATAATCATATAGTATTAATAGAGTATATTTATCAATGGCTATCATCTAAAATGGCCTCTAAGTTTGAATTTCTTGGGAGGGAAGTTAAATTCCAGTTGCCAACTACAAAATAAGACAGACTAAAAGATTAAAGGTGTAAGTGAAATAAAGTTAACAACATATATTAACTGAGTCAAATAATGCCTCAACTGAGATTTCACTGTAGCCAAAAAAGAAAATAAAAAAATATAAGATTTTATTATACTTCAGTATGCAGATATATACATTTAATAATGTATAAAATTCAGCTTGCTTAATGTGATTTTGAATTTCCATTGGTTTACTCAACAGATATTTATAATATTACTAAGTATGACCCATTTGATTAAGATAGTTCAGTAGGTGCTTATAAAAATGTTATTTCTGGGGCACCTGGGTGACTCAGTCCTTAAGCGTCTGCCTTCAGCTCAGGTTGTGATCCCAGGGTCCTGGGATGGAGCCCTGCATCAAGCTCCCTGCTCCATGGGAGGCCTGCTTCTCCCTCTCCCACTCCCCCCTTCCTTGTGTTCCCTCTTTCTCTGTGTCTCTCTCTGTCAAATAAATAAATAAAATCTTTTAAAAAAAGTTTTTACTTTGAGAACAGCTCTTATAGACATCAACTTTTTTGAAATCCTTTAAATTCCCCTAAATACTATAGAATCTTCTCTATAATCAAAAGTGAAAAATAATGTTCTGACTTATTAAATAAACTCATTAGGTAAAAATTTATGTTAAAATGGAACATACAACATAAAGTAATAACAAATTAGCTTATTTTATTTGAAGAGAAAGGAAGGGTTGGTGTTTCAAAAGCATTAAAGGGGACTCAATTTGAATCTCAATGGTGGTATATATGCATGTGCACCCACCTCTTCACCCCTCCTCAACACATGCACACCTTTCGCCTCTCAGTTTATTAACATTCTAAATCTTTCTCCCAGGTTTGGCTTTGCAACCACTTACTTGATAAAGTAGGTCACTTAAAAAGGAAGAAAGCCCAATAAAATGAATTACAAAGACAACAAGATTAAATTGATTGCACTGTTTTCATATATTGTAGCTAAAATTTTGCAAATATGCAGTTGGCTGTGGTTTGGCATTTAACAGCATGCGATCAGTAAGGAGGAGGAAATTTTATTCTCATTAACTGTTGCAGATTTACTGCAGTGAAAAAGGGCTATGTAACCCGAGATGTGACAGTACAGAAAGATCAAAGCCATGGACTGGAAACTAAATAAACCCTCTGGCTACTTCCTGCAAGGAAAATTCACTTTGGCAATGTAAAACAGAGCCCAGTTAAAAACTACTCTCAGTTTTATGAGCTGTCATAGCAGCTCAAGTGGTTTGGACCGGCTGAGTTTAGAACATTATATTTCCTTGTTTTTGTCTTAGATACTTCTGTAAGCAGTTTTATAGACCCCCCCTTTTTTTTTAAACACAATAACCAAAAAAATTTTTTAAAAAAGGCAACTCTTTTCTTTTGGTTGAAACTGAGAAGGTAACCACTAAAGTTATTAAAGCAGGCAGGTCTTCATTTGCACATTCTTTTCTCATTTACTACAATTTAATATTTTGCTTTCAGATTTATTTGGCAATTATACATATACTTTAATAATTCATCTGCAATCTATACAATTCCTATTCAAAATAAGTGCAAATCAGTTTACAGAACCCATATGGTTCATATATGAAGGGTAAGCTATTTGTAATAGCACATCTGGAAGGACTATGGGCAATATGGGAAATATGGGAATTAATTAATATTGTTTAAAAACCTATAGGCTCTAGACTTCATATTTTTTAAATAAATAAAAAATATTTGATTTAACATTTCTAATATAAGGAATTTTTAACAATTGTTCATGAATACTTAAATCATATTGTTAATCAAAACACAGATGACCTACAATAAATCAACTTTAAATTAGAAAATATCTCTGAGTTTAGGAGTAAACTCAATGTCACCAAATCCAGATTTATAGGAAATAAGAGATGACACACTGTGTTTTCCTCTCTCTCTTTTTTTTTTTTTGGAGGGGGTGGTGGTGTTTATCAAACAAATTGCTTACAATTTTGTTATTTTAATTAGAATGTCACTAAGCAAGGCTTTAAAATGTTAATTTAAATCCCATTCCTCAAAAAAAACCCTCATTTTTTTGAAACTAAGAGCATGTCATAAAAGCAGTCATATCTGCTGATGGACTTTCTACTTTCTTTCCATTTAAATTTACAACTAATTTTTATATATCTGTAGAGTCAACAAAAATGTGATTAATACATATAAAAAATGTATAAACTTTAACACTAGATAATCACTCTTAAAAGGTGGTGATATAATTAACTTCCTAGTCATGACTGGATTAACTCCCATGTCATTTCTTCTAGTACAAAGCTACACCATAATTGATGTGTTAACATTTTTATAGGATCTAGTCATAGTCAGATTATTTTTTTTCTAATTTATAGACTCAGTCACGCTGAATTTCATCTAAATAAAAGTCCGAAATAAAGTGACAATAAATTTGGTTTTCTTTGGGAGCATCTTTGGACTTTATATACAGCTAACATGTATGCCTCCAAAAACTCTGCTCAGATCACCAGACTGAAAATTACCACAAACTTAACGAGGGTAGTTTTATTGCCAACTTTTTCTCTTGCTTCTAAATTTCCAAAGGAAAGTAAATCACTTAAAATATTTTTCCAAGTCAGGAGTATAATTTCTCTAGGATAAAACATCTTCCCAAGTTTCCAGGATTCTAAGCCTTGAATTTTGGCTTGTATTTCTATATTTCAGTAAAGTTTACAATTTGCTAATGCTGATGTGTGATAATCTAATAAAATCTGGCCTTAAAAGTTATGGGCCCAAATTACTAATAAAACCTAATTCAATTCTCCTTGGGAAATGCAAATCATTAGTGTCCGAGTAGCAGAACCAAATTTCCTTGCCTTTGTTCAAGGCTAGAAGGAAGCTGTCTCTATAAAATGTCTAAACAAATAAGACAAGTAATACTAATATATGAGGATTCATGTATAGGCATAAAATAATAGCATCATGTATATAAACATTTACATTGGTTAATTAGCTAAATAAATAATTTGTAAGAGATACTAACTTATAGCCTGAGATTATTTTACTCATTTCATCCTCCTTTTTTACATGAGTAGATTATTCTGTGTGGAGAACCTAATGAACTAGTAAGTACCTATGAGAATTTAATAGTAATGAACTAATTAGTTAATGTGTTAATACACTTTTTCTTTTTTTTAAATGTGTGTGTTAATACATTTTTAGCAACTTGCCTCCAAGCAATCTGAAGCACCAATTTGTAATAAACAGTGTCAAATGTATTAAAATAAAGTAGGTAAACAAGGTACTGCATAACAAAAAGCACATATCTTACTCTGAATTTTAATAACATTTACTCTAAGACACTCTAAAGCACAGTTCACTGTTAGACTAACAAATTTGCTTGCCTTTTGGAGGCCATAATGGTATAACAGTAAAGGCTTCACTATTAGCTATGTGGTTTTGGACTAGTCCCTTAAAAATCTCTAAGCCTTCCTTTCTACATATGTTAAAATGAGGACGATACTATTCTTTCCCTTATCTACCTCACACATTATTGATGATCAAAAGAAATACATGATGATATAAATGCTAACTAAATGCAAGTTATTAGTCTGTATACTTTGATTTAGACAAAAAAAAAAACACCTTGAACCATTTTATTCCTTGAAACTTTTAGAAGGGTCCTAAGACATTCCATCTTCTGAAGTAAAAAAATAACTGGCAGAATTGCTATGGGAGTATTTAGAAAGAAAAATGAAATTTAATGTAAGAATTATGTTACAGCAAGAGTCTCATAGTGTAAAAATCACTTATTTGCATTGGTTTAATTCTCTCAACAGAATGTGTTACATAGCTATTGCCACTCTTGTTCTCCTGTTTTCACCATCCCACAAGTTTAAAAGTAAAATTTCATTACCTTAGATAAAATTTTACCTGTCACATGGTATTATTTCTTATAAATGGTTTTATTCATTTTAAGATATTTCACCATACATTTCTGGTTGGTTAATATTGATGAAAGGAGGAAGAACTTAAAATTCTTATTATAATTACATTATTATTATTATAGCACTAATTACTAGGCTTGAAATACATGTTTACATATATTAAGAACAATGCTATTTGGATAACCTAATACAATTATAATAAAAATTGCACATATCTAGATATTTTTAGACCAAATCAAATACCGACACAGAGCAACTTTTAAAAAGTAAATAGAATATTGTCTGTTACCCAACCTCCATCAGCTTCTATACAGAGGTTCTACTCTAAGTGTTTTAATCATGACTTCACAAAATTGCATTTAAACTGAGAAGTAACTCTTGCAAATACCCGAAACTAGATACAGTCAAGAACAAATTATTAGGGACCTATGCAAATGTGTATGAAAGGAACAGAGAGTCAATAAGATATATAGTTAAGTGCCTTGCATATACAAAGCATTCAGTAAGTTTTTGTTTTTTAATATTATATACTCTTTAGTAATAGGCTTATCTTAAAATGAAAATATGTTTACATATTAAATCAATGAATCTCTTGTCTTAATGTTTTAATACATGGAAAGAAATATAAATGGAATGACCAAACACTCCAAACATACTGTCCAATTTCATTACTAGAAATCAGAGATGTGGCAGTGGTATATTCACTTTATGCTATCAAAACATTAGGGGTGAATAACAATTTTTTAAAAGAATTTTCAATAAGGAAAAATCAAATTAAAAGATCTCTGTGATCAATTCTTTAAAAAGTGGAGAATTTATGTAAAGTGATTATCTATTGCTAAATATATTTATTTTTACCTATTTTGACCTTCATATTTATGTTCTTAAATCAGAACACTGGTGTAATCTAATCTGTGAATAAAATCATGTGGCACAAAAGCAGATGCTAAAAATAACATTTACTCCACAATAGGTGTACACGACATTCACTACACTTACACTTTGAGACACAAACACTTATTTTTTAATAGTTTATTTATCTAGTGTTTACTTCTAATTACTTCATAAGGATAAATCATTAGAAATGAAATTATGGAGCTATAGGAAGTGAACAATGTAAGGATCTTGTTCTCTATTACCAAATACATTCCTCAAAGGTTTTATCCATTTAAATTCCCACAGAGGTGTATCCGAGTACTACTTTGCTCCTATGGGTGGGTATAAGGATTAAAAAAATTTTGGCAATTGAAGGTGAAAATGGAATCTGCTTCCTTTATTTTGTAACCACCATGTCTGAAAAAAATTACTAAAGTCGGGAGATTTTTTTTTTAAGACTTCTCATGAATGTTCTCCTCTGAGAAAAATCAATAGGTAAATAAATGAATAAATAATAAACTATAACCATTTTTGATAAAAATTTAATAGCACAGTAAATAAAGCAGTATTTTACTGAATGAATATCTTTAAGAGATTTCATAAGTATATACCAATTCATTTAGTTCCTAAAATGCTGCTGAACAAATGGCTGGTCTCAATGTGTATCAATGGAGCTATTTCTAGGAGGTTCTTTTCATTTTCTTTTGATCCTTCCATATGATTTCTATACTACTTACTCAGTAATGAAGGTCACTAAAACTTTATTAGAAGAGAAGAGTATGGGTTATCACTGAAAGTTGATATGGGACTTATCAAAGAAGGTATTTTATAAGCATATTTACATTCCTCTCAATATAAAAGAACTTCTTGACAAGCCAAATGAAGGGTTCTAAGAAAGATAATAATTTGATTTCTCCTTTGAATAACTGCTTTGAAATACTCTAATATATTGTTCTAAGAATAATATGTACTTCTGTAAACACTACACAATGACATTTAGACAGAGAATATGTAATTTTGAGGTTACTTTTTTCAAATGAAAAAACGGACTAAATAGCTGAGTATAATTAAAGTGGCCTGAGAGCTAAAGAAATAAGTCTAATTTTGACATGTAGAATCATTGTCTCAGGAAGAATTACACATTTAAAAATTTGGATAAAAGATTATTTTTTATATATTAAGAAAATAATTTGTTAGTTCTACTCAGGATGATTTTAAAAAGTGCAACTATCATTTCAACTGTGATTTAATGTTTGAAAAAAATAAATTAGAAAGAATGGAATAAAAAGTGTGTATGTATAATATATAATACATATAATGGACAGAATAGTTAATGCCCAAGTATTCTCAGAAAGGGAAAGAATGAAGCAGGCTATCTAAAACACACACAGAAAATGAAAGTGTAAGAATCAGATGGCTCAGATAAAGCACACATCTATTTCATCTTTGACTCCAGTGAAACGGTCAGTAAATGACATCACTGTGCCAACCACAAAGAACTCCAGGCCCTCTGAAAAATATTTTTCAAAGCCCCAAGGAAACCTAAGCAGTCTCTGCAATTTTTTTCCCAGTTTATGAAAATTGGATTCCTATAAAAGAAAAATGGACCATTTTTACTGCAACAAAAACTGATTTGTAAAAGCTGGAAGCAGTTTAAAAATACTCAACATGAGGTTCTTGTTAGTCTTGAAAAGTAAGAGTTATAATAAAAAAAACGGTCCAAAAATATGGTGTGGATATATTGTATATAAGGGGGAAAAAAGCTAGTCCTACTCCTATTATTTTTAATTAGCTTCAATAGCAAGTTCCACTTTACTTTCTAACACCAGTTCAGATTTTTTTTGGAGGCGGGGGGGCGGGGGGGAGATTTACATCTAACCCTCTGGGATTGGCAGCTCTATAGCTAATGCCTTGGAGCCCTAATGGATTTTGCATCACCTCTAAACGTTGGAAAATTCTGGCACCAAGAGGTTCTAACTGATAGTGACACATGTCTAAAACCCAGGATTTGCTGTCCAACTGCCAGTATCTATTTTATCAAACATCCAGTCTCCTCTGCAGAATGGGATAGATGAGTTTAACTTACTGTTTCCAATTAAACTGCCTTGGTTTATTACAAAAGTGTAGGCATTCAGATTAAGAAGGATCACTTGGATTTTAATACCAATTTAATGGTTTAAATCACTAAGAAAAATACCAACTGAAATGGTTTAAACCATTCTCTAAATCTGGCTTAGTGTCCCCATTTTTAGACCTATTTGTCCTATTACTAAACTCTGTCATTTTAGGAATAAAGTGAAGAATTTTTCTTTGAATAATTAAAAAAAAAACCCTCATCATACAAATTAGAAATTTATTTTTTACCTTTCAGGAACTTGGGATCATCTACTTTACCTGAACCCACTAAAACTAATATATTAAAAAACCACAAGGACTGAGAAGCCATGCATACTGGCTGAAGAGCATGCCACTTGGCACTGTCATATCGTTTCACGTTCTCAAATCATTAAAAACAATGGTAAAGAAAAAATTCACATTTTATACATTAATTTTTAAAAAATTCTTCTTCCCAGTAACTTGACAGTGCTTATTTATAAAAGACATATGACAAAGAACAGGGAAAATTTTTGTTAAGTCATCTGGACAATTTCCTTGATTTAAAGAAAAAAACCCTCAAAATAGGTAACATTTCCTCTTTTTACAAGTATTTAAAGAAACTTTTTTCAATATTCAGAACTCAATCAAGACATTGTACTTACAAATTTCATTATTAACTCAAATTTTTCATGTTGCCCATTAAGTCCACATATTCTCATCTTTCCAAAGAAGATGAAGAATAAGAGTCCAATATTCTCTGTTCACATTTCTCAAAAAATATTCCTATTTTGTTTAAAATATTCCTATTTAAAGTAAAAAGTTTCAAAAGTAGTATTTTAAGGCAATGTTATGTGATCTAATAGGCTTTAAATTTACCTATTGGATATCAGAAGCTGAAAGGTAGCCATTAGTTTAAAATTTCACATCTGGGACAGTATGCAGCAAAATGATCATGCCAAATATGTGAGTAATTATGTAGCAATTTAAAATACTTAAATCTTTGCAGAATTAAAAAGTAAGCCAGAGTTAAGATCCATAGTTTGTTACTATCAAAGAAGAGCACAGAAATCCTATTAAAAGAGAATCCTAACCAACCAAAAATGACTGAATAAAAGAAAGAGTAAATGATTCCAGAGTAGGTCAATAAAACAAACTATAGCAAAAAGCAACTATGAGTATTGGGTTATACTGTATACTTTCTCTGTATCTCTGCTGATACAATTTACAGTCCCTTTTTATTTGATTACTTACAAAAAAACTAACGAAATTCATTGTAAATTATTTCTTCTGGAAATAAAAAGAGAAAAGGATACAGTTATGTGATTTAAGGCCTGAAAAATTACAGAAGACAAGAGATGAAAGACTTAACTTTCTCAGGGGAAGTTTTTTTTTTTTTTACAGGTCAAACAATTCTCAAATCAAAATGATTATAATAAGTAAGTATTTCACTCCTTTGATTTGAAAAAAATAGTCTATAGTATGTTTTATTAGCTAATCCTTTAAGCCAACATAACTGTGATGTGTCTTTTATGATGTAAAAGAAGCAACTGAAATATTTCTACCCTTGAGAAGGAACTGAAAGTACAAAGGTAAGAGGCTTTCCCAAAGTCTTTTTTAAAAAAAATTATTAACAGAACTGGGGAATAAAATCCTGAAATCTTTGGACACAGTGTATAATTTATTCATTGGATACCACTATCTCTTAAAACACTTTTATTGTTTTATAAAATGACCATTTTTGAAAACCAGAAATGAGAGATTTTGTTGAATTGAGCTCATAAGTTCACTGTTTTGAATACTCAATTTTAATCGAAGTGTTCAGGTTCTTAATCATATAATTATATAAAAAAATGAAAGCAAGTCTTTCTGAAATTAGTAATGCATGACTAGTATTAGTCTGCTTTCTTTAGATTGGCAATATCTGCCAGAGATACCAAAATAATGTTTTTGTTCATAGTGAAACATAAATGGCACAATAATTAATTTTGTAATGTTATCGGCAAAAATTTCAATATAAATAATTAGGATTATACACCCAAATCACTTCTTCCTTTTCCAATTATGTTTCAGAAAACATTTTTACAGTGAATTGTCACATGATGGAGTATAGTAGTTACAATGATTAAACAGAGCCTCTATTTAAATAATTATAGCTAATATAGACAGAAACATCAGAAGCAATCAAAAGCCATATGCTTTCTGATATTTAACCATGTTTAACTTTTATGTCCTGAGGCAAGAGTTTCTTACCATGAAAATCCAGTACACCAATGAAACTATTTCTGAAGTGTTATTATTTATTTAAAGTCCACTACAGAATACTTAACTATATATAAGGTTATACTGTGTTTCATGTAATACTCCTAAGTTTTCAACATGCTTTTAAACTCTGGGTCACAACCATCAATGAACTATGAAATCATATAGTAGGTTGCAATCTGCATTTCAAAAATGAAACAGAATAGTGCATTACAGGTACTAAGAGTAATTACCATTTAAAAAATTTTTTGTTTTATTATATGTATAGGTATATATGTATATAAACAAATATATAAACATATATATAAACATATCTTTGTGCATGCACTAGGTTGCAATATGAAATGTATTTCTTCATGTGAGTTGTGGTAAAAAAAAAAGACAAAAACACTTAAAAAGTCACTATAGTATGTTATGTTTCCTTCCAAATTAGGCATCACGTTATACTAGAAAGAACCTAAAATTTGGAGATATATAGACGGGAGTACAAATTTTTTCTCTACCACCCTACTTTTGTGAGTTGACAAGTTAAACTTAAATTATTAGAGCCTTGATTTCTTCTTTTGTAAAATGGCTATAATAATACTTGCTTTAAAATGTTGCTGTGTACGTTAAAATAAATGAAGAATATTCATAAAATAGATTATACACAATAGATGATCAATATTGCTTGCAATAATTATTGGATTAAAATGGCTTATTATAAGTGATCATTAAGAATTATAACATATTGGTTGCAATTTTTTTTAAAGAAAAAAAGAGTCTTAAGGGCAACTAAGACTCCACCTATTCATCGAACCAGTATAATGTGAAATTTCAACAGTCAGACTAAATTAAAATATTATACCTCTAAGAATGATATGAAGAGGAAAATACTGTACACACTTTCTGATAAAATTTTAAAAATCTATGACACTAGTAATGAAATGAGATATCTGCTGGGAGAAACTTTACTATAATTGTACAACAATGCCGAAATGCCGTATTTTTTTTTCTTTAAATCTTTTATTTGAATACCATGCAGGGAAGAATAGTCTTTAATTGAATCAAAATGTCAACTTTGAAAAACAGTGATGTCTGAATAATTATTAAAATAATGTATTGTGTTCTTATATTTTACTGGCTTTGGAAAATACTTAGGAAACAATCTAGTTCATTAATTTGGCAAAGGTACTGTCTATTTCAACGGACAGCCTGTATTTTCCAAAGCGATGAAGCATTTTTTTTTCCAGATCTGCAATCTCCATTTTTTTAATACAGAAAATGTGACTCCGTAAGTTAATTTAATATCAAACAAGCACGTTCTTGAAAATGTTGAGGATTTTTTCCTCTTTAATGAAAATAGAGAAATGGGGGAGTGAAGAGAATTCCATTTTTCAAAAACAAGGGAAACACCATATATTAGATTTTTCTTGGAAGTATTTACCTGCCAGGAAATGAATGCTGCCCAGCTACATCTCCATTTTGAAGGTGATAATCATTGAAGAAATCTGGACTTATGGCTCCTTCAGAAGCAATTAATCCATCTAGAAAGAAGGAAAATTGTTAAGTAGTGAAACATATTGGTAGGGAATAAAAAGGAAACTACTCTATCAAGCAACACAATAAAAAATAATCTATATATTAAAAGAGAAATGTTAGCATGACATGCTACTCTCTCTGGGAATATGAGCAGAAGACCGTACATACTTAAGTGTTCACAACAATGCAGCAAAACAAGTGAACATTTATTGAGCACCCACTATGTGGTAGTACTATACTAGCACAGAGATAAATAAGACAATCTCTACCTTCAGGGGACTTACAGTCTTGTGTAAAAAATAGATAAAAGATAAGGGGTGAGGTGAGGTAGTGTAGGATAGTAAGGATGGTCAAGGCTAAGGAAACAATGAATAAAGACAAGGAGACATTAAATAGCATGGTGTCAGTAAAGAGCAACATTTTATACCCAGACAGCTTCATTTGTGTAGAATAATTAAGAAATTAAATATTTCAAGTAAGTTAATTTCTAAATAAGCAATGCTTGACACTTTCAGTGCCAACCTTAAAACACACACACAAACTTGGGTTAGAAATGTAAGTATATTTTATATTCTCTGTGTTTTTAAAAAGTATATTGAACATAATTTGTTACTTCTTGATGACTTAATCTTCATTATAAGTATAAATTACTTTTTTGTCATGCCCTAGGTTATTAGAAATATTTGACTACCTATGCTAATTTGGCTTTACACCACTATGCTTTCGAGGAATTCTTTTCTTTGTTTATAAAGTGCTCCTTTCCTTTATCTAAGTCTTTATTATTGCTTCCTGATGATTTTATAATGATACTACTTTTTTATTTATTCTAATCTAAGAAACTAGATAACCTATTATTGATAGAATTATGAATAAGTTAAGAATAAGAAAAGAATTTGAGGAAAAAAGCTCTAAGTAATGGTTTCTGGGCTAACGTAGGCATAGAAGAAATGTATTTCAGTATGTGGCTTTTGTAATAATTACTTGGAAAGCTCTCAGGCCTTTTAAAGTTTCCTTTTCTGAAAGTATTCTGGGTTGTTAAGTGACCTATAGATAAATGTTGGCTAGGTCATACTCACAACATTGTTTATAAAGTTGGCACATAGTAAGCAAATTATTTAGATCATCACCAGATGATCATTTTACACCTACCATTTGCATAATAATACTCTGCTAGGTTCTGTGGGAAATACAAAAAGTTGCAATATATAATTTGTTTTCAAGAATTTTAGATTAAGTGAAATATAAGACAAACACTTAAGATACAGTTAAATAATACATTTCATTAATAAATGATATACAACAGGAATGAAAGTTATGTACTGAATGAGTACTGGAGGCAGAAGATGGTATAAAGAGATTACTGTGTTCTGTAGGGGGTAGAAAATCTTACTTGGGGAGGAGGGAGGCAGAGAACTGATTTGAGTCTTGAAAGATAGGTAGCAATTAATGATAAAATCTATTTGAGGAGTAAAGTTATTATTATTACAAATCAAGTGAATGGTAAAATTAAGTAATAATGTTGGCAAGTGAGTAAGTGAGGTGATTTGTATTTCCATATGACTCCAGTACCACTTATTTGTTACATATTGTACACTAAAGATTTGTATTATTATATAATTGTTGAATTGCTAACGAATATCTTCGGTATTTTTCTCATTACTTTAGTAAATTTTAAACACTTAAGAGGTAGCTTAAAAGTATCTAATATTATGTCCAGTTTCCATGTCTTTGAAAAGTTGATAAATCAAAAGACCAGCAAAACACCAAAAGTTACAAAAAGTGAAATTATGGGAAATGCCAAGACACAACAGATTGAGAGTTAAACAGTTAGAATAATATTTTATAGGAATTGAAGAGTTCTTAGGAGTGTGGCTAAAATTAACAAGGTTAAGACCACAAAAATCAGTAAGTTCCTCTGTTAAATTACAACCAAATGATTGAAGATCAAAGTTTAAGAAATCTGCCACTTTTAGAGGAACACAACTAAGCAAAGTGACAAAATAAAATATTCATCACACTTTGAAAGTGAATACAAAGATATTCAGCATGCCAGTAGCATAAAAGATTCTAACATCCAGAAAATAAATAAACCAAATAAAAAGATACGTGAATTATAGTTTAAAAGCTTATACATGAAATATGACCTAATGAAGTAAGCCAGATTAAGAAGAAATTAAATGAAAAACTGTTGTCAATTTCTCAAAATCTTCATTTTGATTTGGAGCTCCCATTGTCTTCAAAGGGAAAATGAGTAGCAAAAGGATAAAAGGAATACAGAGAACTACAAACTAGGAGGTCATGAAAAAGAGATCAAACTAAAAATTTGTCTAAGTTTAAAAATTCAGCCAGCAATGTTATAAACCTAGAATACAATTAGGATAATATAATAAACCTGACATTATGTAAGTAAGAAAGAGTAAATTTATTCTTCTGAAATTAATTTTTAATAATCCGAGAGCACAGCAATTCATTCAGTAAACCAAAGCTTCTAGTGTGTCCTTTATAATGTCTTGACAAAATTTAGGCAGCTCTGCTATATGAACAATCCTTTTACTAGAATGAGGAATAAAAGTTAAATTACACCTTAATTAAATCCTCAGCTCAAACACCTCAACTTCTTTGGAATTATCTATTTGTTTCTTAGCATTCTGCATCCAAAGTTAATTCTTTTATAGAAGTAATAAAAAGGAATCGTATATTCTTGACTATAAAGTCTAGATAAATCTAAGAGTGTCCTTCTAAAGCTCCTACTCTACCCTTGATAGCAACAACAAACCAAAGAATTTTATGGAACATTTAAACTACCAGAGAACAAACAGAAGACAGAGATGATATACACCAGAGCACTCTGTAAGCTGTAGAGCATTATAAACATTTAGGTTATTAAATTATATGAAACTTTTAGACCATAGTTATACAACACACCTTTTTGAGGTGCTCCCAGTAATGATGATAAATATGGTAATGAGTAAAATGGGTTATATACTGGAGCAAGAATGAAATCAAAGCAAATTTATTGTGAGCACAGGTAATTTATCAACCTTCTGATTTTTGCAAGTCAGTTAAAAAACTGGCTTATAGACATTGTGAATAAAGGTAAAAAATACAAAAACTCATTATCTTCTTATATACATTGTTACTGAAATAAACTTTTTTTTTTAAGTTAAATGAAAACATAATATTGGGCTCTTTAGTGAACTAGCCAAAAGTGAAATTGTGACTTGTGGGAGAAAATAGATATCAATAATGAAGAAAATGAGCAAAAGAAATTACTAAAATAGAAAAATCATAATTTACTGGGCTACACCTAATAAGAGATATCAGAGAAACATATAGGTAAACGAAAACTATGGTTTTACAATAATCCTGAGACAGAAACAAAGCACTGTAAGCTTCATATTCCAGAAATGTATTTACATATTAAATGCTAAGAATAAGATTCAGCAAGGTGATGAAAAAACAACAAAAAGTAAAAAGTCATTTAGAAATATGTAGTAGCAATACAGCTTTATAAATTACACTTCCTCTGTGGGTAAACATGTTTAAAGCAAACAGTATCATTTTTATGATGCAACAGGAAATTACTCAGTGACTACAATCACAATTTTAGACTCTAAGGAAAAAAGTACTGTAACTAAAGGAGATGCTAGATTCTTATTTTCATATGACAATACTAAGATCCTTTTTAAAAATGAAAGCAAGAGAGAATCCTATATTTTGACATATTTAACAGTTTGAAAATATAGAGGGCAATACTGATGACTAGGAAGCAACAAATGTTATTTCATTTTAACATAAAAGATAAGACCCAAGGAATCACGGGCCATTTATCTTAACTTTTGCGGCTGAAAAGCTACTAAGGCTGCTCTTATCAGAAGCAGCCTACAGTTTCATGGGGACCAGGGACTTAAATAAGATGGTTCAAGTGTTCAAACAAATCTGCAGTTTTACAAATTTCTCTGGTGTTTCTGAAGATGCAACTGCTCACAATGAAAGACAAGAGGCTGCTATTTTCTAGATTTCCATGACACATATCAAGAGATACCACAAAGATTCATTTAGTTGAATTATTCATGGAAAATGAACTAGGTAAAATAATTAATAAACTAAAATAATATAGATGGCTTGATATGAGACCTTTATCTTTATTAAACTAATAGCAATGTAACTTCCACTGAAAAATGTCTACTATATCATCAGTCTACAGAGATTTAAAAAAAAAATATGAGGATATCTAATGATAATATTCCACTCTTCAAATGCTTAAATTTATTTATTTTTCCATCAGCTGTGGCTGCTTCTAGATTTTGATATATAAAAAATATATATAATTCAGATCTCTCACAAAAGCATAAGTTGTACATTTTAATTATAAAATATCAGAAAAGTGTTTATGATCTTCATTTTAAGAGGTTAACCTAAGTGAATTAATTTTGGGAATGTGGTATAATTTTTTAGAAGTTTGTTCTTTAGTTCTAATCATATTAAACAACAAAGCTGAATACTGAGATGGTTAAAAGTTTTATTCAGTTTTGGAAACTAGTAATTGATTCACACTGGAAAGTAGCTATCAATCTTCAAAGCAAGAAACCTGATTCCATAGAATTCTGATTCCTGTTAACAAAAAAATTCATATCATATATATTTTACATTATTTTACTTCATGAATATCTGAGTATGTAAGGAACAGCTGCTTGCCATTACTGAACTAAGATATTCTGGTTGGCTGAAATTAATGATCTACTCCATCTGGTTTGAAACACAAGACAGTATTTCATAACTACTGTAAAGTTCAGTTAGGAAGATATCCATTTAATTTTTAAAGTAAAGTATCAATTTTCCAAGATTCTAGTATCTATATTAAGTATAAAAATAATACAGTGTTTATGGGCAATTTGCACAAAACAAAATTATGAAAACAAAGTGTGAATGAATATATAGCAGGGTGAAAAAATAAGCCATTAATTCAGACATAATATCTTAATGCTTTTCATATCCAACCTGCTACAGATCTTAATTAGAAATCCTTTTCTTCCTCTCAACTAAATGAGTTCAATGAAGTAATATTAATATTGGCAACAGTGCAACACTTTGAAAGCCAGAATATGCAAAAACTTACCAATCTTTGTGCCAAACTCATCCTTGGAAAAAGGCAGGATGGTGGAATCAACAGTTATAATATATGTATGATTTATGTAAAAATTAAATCTTACCCTGAAAACACTAGCAGAGTTAAAAAGATAAAACTATTGCTGTAAAGTGTCTGAATCTTCCCAACCAAGTAGAGTTTACTAGTTCGAAATTAAAGCAAAACCATGGCAAAATGAAATACATTGGAAAACAAAACATAAATTAGTTAAGTTATACATTTAAATAAACCCCAAATAGAGAAAAATGAATATCATGTTTTCAAACAGAAGTCAGAAACCTTGAGGATGTCATTTTAAGTTATACATTCTAGAAAGTAATAAACTAAGAGTAATTGATTTTCCTGGGTACCTTTTTTATGGAGATCACATCAAAGACTAACTTGGAAAAAAAAATGGTGAGTTAATAGGTTTGCATGGTGTGTGTGGATGGTAATTCTGAAATCATTTGCAGAAGTCCATTTATATACTACAAGAAGTACTTCCAAAGCTTGGGAATGAGCAAGGTTGGTCGACCAAAATCCCTATTGATAGCACACAAACTGTTTAATTTTGCTTTGGTTATCATCTTACCTGAGTTATAGAAAAGGTCAGGTCTTTCAAGAATATCCCCTTCATGGATGTATGGCTCAATTCGATCATCACCATACAAGTACTGCTCACTCTCATCCATCTGACGGCTCTCTACCATCTCTAGCCACTGAGAGTTATGCCAGCGAAACTTTTCACTCTGAATTTTCTTAGCCCATTCTTCATCATATTCCTATTGAAAACAAATAGTCAAGTATTATTATGTAAGCTTATAAAGGAACTATCTCGCCGTCAGATAATAGTACTAATTTGGAGGTTCTTTGTTTGGGTCAAAGGGAACATTAGAAATACCTGTTCAGAATTTAGGTAAGCAATCGGACTTCAACTCTTAAATTTGTGGCTATAATTACTTGCAGCACTAATGATAGGTAGTTAAGCATTAAAATGACATCTTTCATTACATCTTTTTTGAGATAAACACTTTTCAGAAGGAAAGAAAGCTATGTCTCCCAACTACTGAAATGGTTTACCAGGGAAAACAAATTATATTAAATTATTATATTAAATTAAATATTAAATATTAAATTGAATTCTAAACAAATAGAATTTAATTTCACATTAAATTCTAAAGGATAAAATAACATTATCTTGTTCATAATTACTTCTTTAAATGTCTATTTCCTCCTCCAATCATGAACTCCTGAGGAGCAAGATTGTGACCTCTTTACTGCTATATCTCTAATACCTGTTCACAGAGTGAACATATTGGTGAACATTTCTGAAGGACTTTTTGGCAAGTTACTGCTAGCTACAGCTGAACCTATCTAGCTCTCGACTTTTGCCACAGATTGTGACTACTTCTGACTAGTGTATTCACTTTACAATTAATGGACAGTACCACTGATGGCATAGATTAAAAAAAAAACATTTCAAGGTATTTCTTGTCATTCTAACTCTAGGATCCTAGTTTTAAATTCCTCTGTCACATCTATAACATTTTTTAGTTATCTAAAAAGGAGTTGGAAAGGTGCCAGGCAATAGTACTGTCCTCCCATAGTCAAGATGATCATGGTAATTAACAGATGGATCAAATATACGTTTTAGTTAAATACTGAGCAATTTTCATCCAAAGCTGAGGGTCAAAGTAAAAAACTGTCAGCACAGAAGGAATTTCTGGGATGTAAGAATAAGTCTAAAATTTTATAAGACTGTAACTATTATTATCTTGTTAAAATTTTACTTGTTAAATTTTAGAAGTTTCACATTATTGATAAATCTC
The DNA here is from genome assembly GCF_009762305.2 of Zalophus californianus. Taxonomy (NCBI): domain Eukaryota; kingdom Metazoa; phylum Chordata; class Mammalia; order Carnivora; family Otariidae; genus Zalophus; species Zalophus californianus. Next base: position 56,715,741 of record NC_045604.1, on the reverse strand, counting down.
TTAGCAGTATCAGCTGTCAGACGTGTGTTCTATACTGTACATCTTTGAAACTATAATAGATGCCCCTTTTTGACTGAGGGGTAAGTAGAAAATTTTTTTGGCTATGATACTACTAATGGCAATTTTGCTGCCAAATTATTAAGCTTTCTTTTTTTAATAGTTAAATATTAACATTCCTATTAGTTCTCAATCTATTTCCTGATATAATTATTTAAAATTTAATTGTATAAAAGATAGATTATAAACATTATTGCATTTTACTTTTAAAATAATAAACATTTACTAATCCAGCTGTTATAATTTCAATATTTAAATCACTGAGGTTCTTTTTTGTAAAGATTTATTTATTTTAGAGAAAGAGAGAGAGCGTGCATGCCTGCGAGAGTCGGGGGAGGGGCAGAGGGAGAGAATTTTCAAGCAGACTCCCCCCTCAGCACTTGGAGTCCAAGGCAGGGCTCAACCTCAGGACCCATGAGATCACCAGCTGAGCTGAAACCAAGAGTTGGACATTTAACTGAGCCAGCCTGGTGCCCCAAAGGAGTTTTTTTTTTTTTACTCCAAGTTACATCTACAATTTTAACCTACATTTGAAATTGACAATTTAGATATAAACAATAAATGCTAAAACCAAATCCCATCTTGTTGGTACGCTTACAGTGAAGAGATATGATGATAATTTATACAATCATCCATTTACTGATTACACATAAGTTGTTCTGATAAAATGAGATAATACCTATAAAGCATTTAGAAAACCCATATTGAAAACACTTAATGTTAGCCATTACTGTTAATTAACTGAAGTGACAGCTCTCTGATTTAAGTACTATAATTATTGTCATGTTATAAATGAGAAAACGAGGCCCAGAACACTGTATTAACTTAAGTGCACACAGCTAGTTGTGGCTATGACAGCATTGTAAACCTTGGGCTAGCAATGTGGAAAAGGTAATGAAACACAGGACAAATGAATATTTGTCAGGGTCACTATAGAATGGATTCTTTAGTAATGAGAATATAATAAATGAACTCCAAGGTCACCTTTCAGCTCTAAGGTTCTACAAATGTGTTGAATTGTTGACCAAGCAGTGATTTGAGAGGAAGTAGCTTCTGGTCTGGTAAGTTTATTTTATAACACATGGTATTCTCAGTCATGTTCGGTCTGACCTGGCCGCACATGGGAGGGTATAAGGGAAAGAGGGAATTAAAAAAATAACAGCACAGAGATGTTGTTACAAGTAGTTTCATTGGCTACAGATCTGAATGGTTCACTTTGGGTTTCCAAAACTAGATGTAATACTAAGTGGTGCTAATTATGCAGTATGAGCACTGTGATTAGTTTTAAAATAATTTTGCCCAAATGCTAAATATAATTTTGAACCTCTTTAAAATGTGTGACTTTGCAAGTATACTTTTTGGTTCTCTATGTGGCACAGTGTATGTGTTAGCTGCAAAGTTGGCTACACAAATATATTACCATCACATTAGAAGTGGCTAGATAATTTAAGAAGAATTAATCATATACACTTAGAGAAGAAAAGGATGAACTTATCTGTTAAGATAAAAAAAATAATGCATATACAAAAAGTAAATGGTATTTGGGGCAAGAAATTCTCCATACTAATTGGCTTTTTTCCTTAAAGATAAGTTAGTTACAGGTCATCAATATATGCCTTATAATATGCCTTATAATATCCAGAATATACTTATAATACCAGAAATTCTATTAAATCTACATTAAATACTGGAACTAATTTGATAGGTATTGTTTCTTTTGTGAATACTAGCTTGTTTCACTTAGCAAGAGGTATGAAACAAACTTTTTATTTTGGTAGACAAATTTTAAATCTGATTATCTGAATGAAGAAGTATTCAAGAAAGATGACAAAAAAACATATGACGATTGTTTTATTATCATTTAGGTTCAAGCATATGGATTCCTAGTGTAGGAACAGAAGATAAAACCCAGTCAAGTGCTCAAAACATAGAAAAGATGGGGTTTGCTATTCCACTGAGAGTAAAACTTGCTTCTTACTAATATTTGTGAAATGTTACAGAAATAGGTATAATTTTAAAAGTAAATTGGGGCGCCTGGGTGGCTCAGTCAGTTAAGCATCCGACTCTTCCTTTCAGTTCAGGTCATAGTCCAGGGTTGTGAGATCAAGCCCCTGTGTCTGGCTCATGCTCAGTGCAGAATCTGCTTGGGATTCTCCACCTTCTCTGCTCACACTAGCACACACTCGAGTGCTCTCTCCCTCTTCTAATAAATAAATAAAATCTCAAAAGCATTAAAAAAATCTTTAAATCACATATCCATAAAATGTATTTAGCCTAGTGAGTAATGCTCTGCACAAAGAAAAAAAATCATGCTTATTCTAGGCATTACTATCTTACATGCTTCTCATAAGATTTTACTATTCTAATAATAAAAATACAGTAATGTAGAAATGTGTAACAAAGATGCTATTTTCTTCAATCTTAAGCCTTCTTATCACCCTTCAAGCTTACAGCAATGTTCTTATTAATGAACGTGCACACACAAGGCTTAGATTTTAAAAAGAGACTATCTATCCACAGACTATCTAACCATTTGACAGAAGTCCAAACACACAAGCTAAAAAATCCATGAGCATCCATGGCTAACTTTTGACACTAAAGCTTGATTTGTTAGTGTCTTGGGGAAGCTGATTTTCCAAGGCAGTGAGTTAGCACAGACCTAGCACTAAATGTAATTAGACTACTTTTATGCAATCTGAATTCCTCTAAAGTTTTTACCATTTTTTTTGGATCAGTTTATGACTGAATAAATTCATAGAACCAAGGCATATCTTAACATTACAAGGCCAAAAAGTACAGTAGCAATGATGCAGACTGTTACTGCCCTCCCCTTTTTTAAAGATTTTATTCATTTATTTGACAGAGAGAAAGAGAGAGCGAGAGCAGAAGCACAAGCAGGGGGAGTGGGAGAGGGAGAAGCAGGCTTCCCGTGGAGCAGGGAGCCCGATATGGGGCTCCATCCCAGGACCCTGGGATCATGACCTGAGCTGAAGGCAGATGTTTAATGACTGAGCCACCCAGGCATCCCTGTACTGCCCTTTAAAAAAAAATTATTCTAACTTTTAAGTATTTCTGTACTATAAAACTATAGGCTTAATGTTCTATGACTAACATAATGATTAATGTGTGCATTATTGTTTACAGGATCACAATGAAAACACTATGGCTGCCTGCTTAGCTCTTCAGAAAACAACAGTTTCTCCTTCAGGAAATAGTAGAAAAAAATATGTTATTCTATACCGTAATCATTTAGGATATAGAAAATTATGTTTTGCAGATGATCCAAAGATTACAGATTCCCACTATAGTTAATCCACTACAATGACAAGAGGAGTTTTCATGAGAGGTAATCTTAAGATTTAGTAAATATGTGTGGCTTGTTGTTATAGATCATAGCAAAGAAAATGGCAAAAAAAAAAAAAAGCCTTGACCAACCAGTATTAAGGCCTTCAAGTCTCAAGCAGTTATAACAAGACTTTGTGAAAATATTTATAACAGTAAAACTATTTCATTATTGAAAGCTAAAAACTGTAGAAAAAATACCCATACCATTACCTAGCTAGAATCATAATAAATAAATACTGTATATATCCTATCGATTTTCAATGACTTTCTTAATTCCAATAGTAATTGCTAACTTTAGGAAATATTTTAAAATATGTATTTTTAAGATTTAGAACCTAAATATGAAACATTATTAATATATTGTACTTGTGCCATAAAAATTTCCTCTAGGTTGTGATAATACAGCTTCAGGTATTTGAATGTTTACCAAATATAGCATTTTGGAATGAAGTATGTTATGAGGAACACAATATTGGTTTAAATAATTGACTTCTCCTTTTCCTTTGTAGTAAACATTAGTGAAAATCAAATGAGATAGTACTGTTTCACTATGCAATGCTGGCTTTTGATCTTTATGTTTCTGAAACACTGATTTTTATGTTCCAGGTTTCTTGAATATGAAGTATTTTAGCTTATGGCTGTTGAGAGTCTACTTAGTACTAAACTAACAGGCTGGGACAGTGGTCCCAAGAGTTTTAGATTTTGGGAAAGTTTCAAAAACAAATTTTGGGGACTGATGCTAAATGTAAATCAACTGCCACCTACTATTATTGTCTAGAAAATACTATTTTAAGACCAAAAATGTAAAAAAGACAATCTCAAAATGAAGATCTACTTTCCTAATATCATGTTAACAACCTACCACATGTAACTCTTCCCCAGCCCTGGTCTCTATGTGTGCTCCTCTCCCATGACCTCCTCCCACTTTTTTTTTTGTTCTCCTTTCTCTTCCATTTTAGTGAAAACCAGTAAAAGCTTTATCATGCCTCAACTATCTTCTTTATCTATCCACAATGAGTATAGTTTAGCAGCCATAGCAAAGGCAGTTTCTTTGTGTCTGAGAGTCTGAATTTATAGGTATTAATGATATTATGGTAAGGTATAATTCAAAGAACATTGGATTAGGAGTTAGGAGGCCTGGGTTCTGTGTTTAGCTCTGATATTGATAGAAATAAGCAACCTTCTACAGGTATTTTAATACCTTTTGGTCTCAGATTCTTCATTTCTAAAATGAAACAAATCTAAGATTTACTGAAGTTCTAACATTCTATAAATAAAAATCTATGATTAATACCATTATTTCATAAAGCTGTTGAAATAATTATCCCCCAAAACTGAAGAATACTAGCAGTCTAAGGAGTTTATTTTAAAAAACTAAATAGCAACTCTAAAAGAATATCCAGTGTCAAAAATTTAATAAAGTCAACATATATCAACTAAAATCTGTTCTCTCTAACCCTTCTCCCCCAAATCTCTCCTTCTCTCTTAAACACCCTTTCCCCCATTGTCAGGAAATAGCTGGAATTCAGGGATGTCATAGCTCAACCACAGCCAAGATACGTCATAAAAACTTATCAAGCCATTGTGGAAATACTCCAGTAATATAGTTGTTTTTTCTTCATTTTTGAAATGCTTCTTTTTACAACAAGGATACCCTGATATCCTTGCTTTGAGACTCGAGTTTGTCTTGTATTTAAAGGTACACATGCTTTGTTTTTTATTTTCTTTTCTCAGCTCCTGACATGATCTTAAGCACTCAGTTTCCATAAAAACTAAAGCGTCATGAAAGACTTATGGTTTGATTTTAAATGGAATGTGCCATCCTTTTTGAAGTCCTACATCATTTTGTTTACTACTTAACCACAGAAACATCGTGAAGCCTTAACCAACCTATTATCAGAGCCTGTTCACTATCAGGAGAACTCTTTGTAACTGGCTTCCGTCACACCTTGTATCTGATTAACACACTATAGGATAACATAGAGCTACATAGATCTGCTTTGTGTTCTAACATAACTGATGGAAAACAGATTGTCCTTTCTCCTTTAATGTGACAGCCCCCTAATTGAGAATGTAATATGGTTTATTTAATACACTTCTTCATACTAAATTAAAGCAGATCTAGAGTAATTTAGTTGCTCATTAAGGTTAAGGTAATAGCTGCTAAAAAGATGCTTTTTTATAGCTTAGAAAAACTTATCTGATTATATGTACAGGATAAGTAAATATAGATATACACATAATTGTGTTTACACATACATAACAAAGTTGACTTTTATGCACATACTACCTATTTCTCAACAGTACTATCCCAAGTTTTGTCCTGTAGTCTTGACTATGACATTTTCTAACCAGACCTCAAATATAATTAATTATCTCTTCAACCTCTGCTTAAAGTGCTGAGGAGGCTCATCTGTGCAATATCATTTCAAATATCATGTTCAGTAGGGACACAAAGTTAAAAATAGAACTAAATGAAATTTATTTAAGTAAGAAATCTTGATTTTTATCTTTCGTACTATGCTTGGATTCTTTCGAATCCAACTATTGCCAATTAAAAAAACCAATAAAGCAACATGCATAAAACTAGCAAGGAATACATATACATATGATCACATTCATATCAAATATATATATACATATATATTCTATATTCTAACAAGCTAGAAGAATATCCTAAATTTCTGTCTTTCAGGTTTACACAGTATCAAAATGAACTCCAGAAGAGGGCTAACCAAACTCATCTCTCTAAACACAATTTGAGGGGCGCCTGGGTGGCTCAGTCGTTAAGCGTGTGCCTTCAGCTCAGGTCATGATCCCAGGGTCCTGGGATCGAGCCCCGCATTGAGCTCCCTGCTTGGTGGGAAGCCTGCTTCTCCTTCTCGTACTTCCCCTGCTTGTGTTCCCTCTCTCGCTGTGTCTCTCTCTGTCAAATAAATAAATAAAATCTTAAAAAAAAAACAAAAACAAAAAAACACAATTCGATTGTATAGAATTGAGAAAAATCTAACTTACAAGCCTGAGCAATGAAAATTGGTACCAAGACTATCAAGCAAGAACCAACACCACCTGCTCTGGAAAGAACACCTCAGTAGTTTTCTGTCAACAACTCACCTAAAAGTCTCTGTTCTCTGCCTGTGCCCAACCTGTAAGCCAGTTAAAACTGACTGCCATCTACCCATTTTACCCAATCCCTACCCATTCTCTGCTTTTGAAAGCCTGTCCCAAAATAATCTGAGTTCTAATGTTAACCTTAATCTAATCCTATGAAAGTTTCTCTATAACTTCCCTTTCTAAGATGTTATAAGACATCTTTTTAAAGTGCTTTCCCTTGCTGGTAAGATTAATAAACTTCTGTAGGACACAGGCTTGTCTGGTAATTTTTGTGGGGACCATACCAACTGATGTCTTAGAGGTTATAGTAAACCTACATTGGTTTATCTCATTCCAAAACATCAGTCGATTAAATATAATTTTGACTATCCAGGAATAAAGATAGCGCCTTGCTTTCCAAGTTTAAAATACTAAAACTAGGTATTAATTCCAGGTTATTAAAATATACACAATCTGCCCATGATCATAATTAGATTTACTAAAAAAAAAAAAAGGGCCGCCATTCAAAATCTGTTAGTATCAAATCACATGGCCTGTGCCTAGTTAGAAAGACAACTTTTTTTTGTCTTTTACCAGAAAACCTAGGTATGTCCCTTTCCCCATAAATACCTTAGAGATACAATATGCCATTTGTACGGAACATCTATTGATAGGGCCATAGAGTATTACTGCTCCTGGACGGCAAGCTCAAGTCTAGATGACAGTATCCTGCTATTTTCTAAAGTCTAGAATGTAAACTTTACATTCTAGGGACTTTGTGTTGTTGAGTTTTGTATTCCCTGTGTCTTAGTGTTTTAACACAGTATGTCCTTAATAAAATAAATTAAATGTTTTACAACCCAGTAATGTCAGTGGAGGAATTTGTTTACCAACTGGGGAAGAATTTATGAGGTTATCAAATACTTCATGCAAAGTTGAGGAAATACTGAAGGACAAAAATCTAATTCGGTTTTTAGAAGCTCTCTACGATTAGAGGATTCTGTTCTTCCCTTCAGGATTCCCAAGGCTTGGAGGAGAAGAGACAACAATCACCTGCCACATATCCCCTTGGAAGACTAAGAACCTAGGCTCCTCTCTCCTCCTCTTGCCACTCCTCTCTGCATCTCCTCCAGTCCCTGCCTCCCAGAGCTACATGTAAGGCCTAGTCAGACAGGTGACAACTTGCTGATGAGCCCAGAGAGACCGCATCACCATATAATCCTCTAGGGTACAAAAAGTACTACTACCACACATCTGTTTCAAGTCACCAATTGAGAGCTTGGGCCCAGACACATTAAACAAATCATCACTAATGTAACATTTCCATAATTTGGGGGACAAGTTCTTTACTGCAGAAGGCATATTTCCCTAAGGCTTGCAAAGTATCTAAATGTTTCTTATTATTCCACGCTGTCTTGAATAAAAAAGAAGTTTGCTTTCTTAAATTGTCTTAAGCTACAAATATTCTCATTAGCTCTTTTTTTTAAAAATTTTTTTATTATTATAGTACATAGTCATGCTGAGAATACTAGATATAAGTCTATATAAGAGGTAAAAAGAATCTTAAGAGATCATCCACTCCCATTCTAGGCAGGTTTCTAACTATTGCAGAAAGTTGGATATTTAGTTATTACTAATGTTAACTGGACAGAGGCTTTACATTCTCCCTTGACAGCTTATTTCTAGTGCTTCATCATCTTTGCTGTGTCTAATCAAAGTTTCTCCTGTTTCGAATTAAGTCAATTTCCTCTTGTTTTACTCTTGAAAAAGATTCAGGACAAGCAAATAGCAGCCTGAGTCATGATCAGTAATAAAGTCTGAGCTCAAAGAACCAGACTGGCAGCTATGTCATGTCCCAAGTGAACCTGAGAAGCTGTCATTTTACTAATGCATTAAAAAGGCCCACTCCTCAAATTTCTCCCAAATAAGGAGGCCTAGCAATGTAGGAGTATAACTCTGGTCTAAGGTTAGTGGATAAATTGAGTCCAAATTAAAATAAGTCACCACAGATTCAGAACATGAGTAATTTAACAGATGAGGCACTTCTACACTAGAAAAGGCAGATTCCTGTTTACCACACTGTCCTAATCAAGGTCTTTCAGTTAATTACCCTATTTAGAACTGCTCTGACATGGAGTTTTAAAATGCCAAATTTAGCCATTTTGCAGAATAATTTTAAAGTAAACTGTAAATAGTAATATGTCTGGCCAAAATAATACTCCAAATAACTTTCCATAGTTAATCCAAACAGTGAAGAGAGTATCTTCTAATACCATTTAAAAAATTTAAATGATCAGAAAATAATGTAGATAATTAATTGTACCAAGGAAAGAAAATGTTGGTCCAGATATGTAATCAACATATAAACTTCCCAACAAGGTCTGAGTTTTGGTCTAGTTTGAACAAAACAGAGAGTGACCATCATGTGGTAGATGCTTCATATTTTCTCTAACCCTAACTAACAATAACTCTCTAATCCTCAGAAACATCATTGTATACTGAATCTTCAAAAAGTTATAAATTGTCTGAGATTATTCAGCAGGTGAGAGAACTAGAATCAGTTGTATTCTAGAGCAATACTCTGTTAGACCAATTTGCCATGTTATAGAAGCCAAAAGTTGAATATAAGATCAAAAACCCTACCCAACAGAGAACTGGAGAAAAAGTTTTGGGAAGAAGCTGCTCCCAATGGTGCAATTCCTTACTATCAAACTAAAACCGAACCAGGCCTTGACACTCATAAGTGTATAACAGCAGAAAGGTAAAGAAACATTCTTCCAGCAGAATGTGGGATGTTTCTAGCACTTCTATCAGCTGTAGACCACTTCTTTCCATGTAAGAAGCTTATCTATGAATATGACTCAGTTGGGTAGCACAGCAGGACTTTTAAAATCACATAATTCAAACATGAATATCTTTAAATATTGAATTTAATAAGTTTATTATTTCTAAATATCTTGTCAGACTAAAGTTTTCCAATGCGTGAAATGAAACAATCCAAAATTACTTGGCATCATATCAAGTACTTACTTTGTTAAGTCTCATGTGGAGAGTCATAGAGAGACTAGGTGAACCTTCAGATTCCTTGTTCAAATTTTTTTAATACTAAGTCAAGTGATCAGATGGCAGCTTAGGGAGCCATATGTCACCAGTTTCATTTTGCTGATTATTCTTCTTTGAAGATCTTATCAACAAGGTTCTTTGTAAAAAATAATTACCTAAATAATTTTCTTTGTTTACATTTTAACTCTGATCAGGATTTATAAATTCCTTTAAGGATGGTAAGATCAACAAAGTAAAATGAAGATTAAAAATGCTCATTGGATTTAGAAAAATGAAGGCCAGGGTCACTTTAGTGAGAACCATATCAGTGCAATAAGGGAGGCAGAAGCCAGAATTGGTATAGGTTGAAAGGAGGATGAGGGGAAATGAAGTGAAGGAAGTAATATGTAGACAAGTTTTTCCCAAAACACTGGTTCTACAGAGAGAGAGAGAGAGAGAGAGAGAGAGAGAGCACGTGCTAGGATGGCCATCTAGAAAAAATAGGTAGACACAGGGTGGGGAAAATTCCTGTTTAAGATGAGAGACTTGAGCTCAGAGTTTAAAAATAATTGGGAGTAAAATTTTTTTATCTTATTTTATTCTAAATATTTTTATAATAAGACTGAGCTGACAATTTGGAACTATCACTAATTTATGTTCTAAACCAAACATGCCTAATATGTAAATCTAAACATTATTGCCTTCCATCTACCTTTTCTCAAACAAGAAGGTAATTTTAAAAGTATGCTAAAAGCTATCCATAACAAACTGACATCTTTTTTCCTTTCCTCATTGCTTAAGGTAAGATAATCACAAACAGAACTTTAAAAAGTTTTTTATTCTTATACTATATACTTTATATACAACATTGACATTAGTAATCTACTAGAAAATAGTATATGAGGGGCACCTGGCTGGCTCAGTCAGATAAGTGTCCAACTCTTGATTTTAGCTCAGGTTGTGATCTCAGGGTCCTGGGACTGAGCCATGGGTTGGGCTCCATGCTCAGCAGGGAGTCTGCTTGGGATTCTTTCCCCCTCTCCCTTTGCCCCTCCCCTCTAAAATAAATAAATGAATCTTAAAAAAAAAGAAAATAGTATATGAGCCATGAAATTATTCTCTAGGAGTAATAAATATTCTCTATTTATAAGCCCTGTGACCAGGGGCCTACATGTATGAAACATCTTACTGGAGTAAGAATTTAACATGTAAAATTTCCTTATTTTAATTTAGAGATCAAAGCTAAAATGCCAACGTACTCATTTAGTTTTAAATCAGTAATGATGGGGCACCTGGGTGGCTCAGTTGGTTGAGTGTATGACTCTTGATTTTGGCTCAGGTTATGGTCTCAGGGTTGTGAGATCGAGCCCTGCATTGGGCTCCGCACTAGGCGTGGAGCCTGCTTAAGATTCTTGCTCTCTCTCCCACTCTGTTTCTCCCCCACCGCACACATGTGCTCTCTAAGGAAAAAAAAAATGTTTAAACCAGTAATGATATACTCAGTCAAATCCAAAACGCAGATGATATCAAATAAGATCAATTTCTGAAATAAAATGCAGGAAACTGACAAGAAGGTACCTGATAGTGATTGTCTGATTTCCTAATGAAATCTCTAGCAATTTCTAATAAAGTTGTTAACTGATTCTTTAAAATGTTATTCTGATCCTTTAAAAAGCTTAAGTTAAACTTCGAAAACTACTGAATAGGCTATATTCGAGAAGCTTTTTAGGTGAGTCAAAATACACTTGATCTTAGCCAAAAGGCTGAGAAGTGATAAGTGAGTCAAAATAAAAAGTATTAATCCAGTTCAAAGAAGGAAGCAAGCAAGTTTGTGCAGCAGTATATGCCATAAGTGAAAAAACATTTAAAGTAATCTAGTATATGGCATATCCCAGGTGCAAGGCCCAAATCTAGGCAGAAGACTGTGGTGGGCAGCATGAGCATGATTTCTAAAGAAAAGTGTACACAGAGAACATGTTGCTAATCCAGGACTCAGATTACCCTTCTGATTATATTCCTTCAGTTATATGTCCTTTAAAAAGTTCTACAGAGGGTGCCTGGGTGGCTCAGTAGGTTAAGCATCTGCCTTCTGCTCAGGTCATGATCTCAGGGTCCTGGAATTGAGCCATGGGTCAGGCTCCCTGCTCAGTGGGGAGTCTGCTTCTCCCTCTCCCTCTGCTGCTCCCCCTGCTTATGCACTCTTTCTCTCTCAAATAGATAAATAAAATATTAAAAAAATAGAGTTCTACAGTTATGAATAACATTATTTTTGTATGTTTCATCATTCCATTCCAAAGCAACTTACAAACAAGTATATGCATATGACAAAAATCAAATCACTGAAATAATAATTGACTTATTAAAAGAGTTTAATGGCCAAATTGTAAAACTGACTGTGTTGAGCTTTGGTAGGAATTCTCATCAAACCCCTGCTCCTATGCAATAATTTCTCTGCAAAACAGGTGATTCTGAGATGACATGTAGACGAAAGCTAAAACTCTGAATATGTATAAAACCTTAAGGAGCCTAAACTTAAAAATTTGAAAGCAAAGGTCTTAATGTTTAAAGCATGAATTTAATATCACTGTATTTTCAGAGATTTACCAAAATACAAGTTTGCATTTACATGAAATGCAAAGTTCTAAACAGGTGTACAAAGTCTTCTTTTCTCCCAAATGAAGACTATTATTACACTTTGCATAATAAGAAAAATTACTTACCGCTATAATATCCAATGTATTATCACAGACCTTTCGGATTTCATTATTTTTATCATGCATCAGATCTATGAGATATGCTGGAGCCTCTGAATAAAAGTGGTTAAAGATACAAACTGCATTTGAGATTGAGGCTATTCAAGCATATAAGAAAATCCCACATTTCTCTAAATTCAAATGCTGCCATGAAATCTAACTTCAAATTTTAAAATAGAATCATTAATAAAAGATGACCAGAAACATTTAATATTTCATTTGTTTAAAAGACAAGGATAACAGAAATAAAAAAGAAAAAAAAACACTAAATAAAAATAGATAAAGGAAAATAAAGCCAGTAAATCTCAGAAAGTACAAGGTCCTATTTTTGAAAACATGAAAATCATGAAAATAACTGAAGAAGGAGCGGTAGAGTTGTATCGCTATAAAACTTTAGGTGCTGGCCCACCTAAAGGTTCAGGAAAATTAATTTCACACAAAATTTTAACAGAAAAGAATCACAGTCATATTTTGTATATGGTTATTATGAGAAAAATAAGACATTTTCACATAAAAATGGAAGCTATAACCTAATATTTCAAAAAGAAATAAAAGAATTTAAGAAAACAATAGAATATATGTAAAAGAACAATATAAATCAAAATTAGAAAACTCAAAGAAATAAAGTAATTCAGAAAAGAACTAAAAATAAAAGTGAAAATCATTTCAGATATATAAGAACTAAATTTATAGTAATATATGAGTAAACAAAAACAACAGATAAAACTCCAAGAGAAATAGAAGGTAAAAAGAAAGAAAATTTGTAAAATTTAAAAATAAATAGAGAAAATATTAGAAGATGACAAATATTGAAGAGAGGCAAAGAAGATCCAACATAATAGAAATTCCAAAGGAGACAACAAAAGCAATTAAACAGAACAAATAACTAAAAACTATAATTCAAGAGAACTTTCCTAAAATTGTAGGGGGGGGGAAGGACTACATACTGAAAGATCACATTTGATACTTGGAAAAATCAAGCAAGGATGATGAATACCAAGTCAAATTCTAATAAAGCTACTTCGCTTTAAAAAAAACAAACATTCTTCTGGTCTTACTGGCAAAAAATCAAAGTCATTTATAAAGGAAAGAAAAGTAAACTGTCATCAGACTTTATGACAGATACCAATAATTAGCAGACTACAGACTTCACACTGACATCAATTCAGGAAAGAAGACAATAGAAAAATACCTTTCAATTGCTGAGAAAAATAACTAGCAATCTAAAATTTCATATTCTGCTAAATTATTACTAAAGAAAAGATGCTAGCTATTTTCAGATAGAGATATATTTTATTATCCATAGATATTCACTTAGCAGTATAAGAGAATGTAATTATGAAAGAAAATCAACTCAGAGAAATAGAGAAATGGAATTCAAGAAAAAAAACAGTAAACAAGGGAATAGGTCAACACATTCTAAATCTTAAATAAGCACTGGTTTTTAAAAGGCAATAACTAAAACAATAATTCATTTTCAAATGTTATAAAAATGTTATAAAAATGTTATAAAAATGAGGTGAAATAATTATACTAGATAGTAAATAACATAGACGATGGAAGTGGAAACATTAGACTTAAAAGTAGAAGGATACAGTCCTTTAAAATTGGAGATGATACATGTTGAAATTTGGGTTTAACTCCCAAAAGAAAAGAAATGGAATAAATAACAAATAAGTAGGGGAAAAGGGAAGAATAAAGAAAACTCAAATCAATCAAGAAACCTCAGTGAATCTAAAAAAGGCAGTGAAGAAAAACTTAGGATCTCTAATACAGTCGGTCTTGGTTAAACTTATATTTGAAACAGAAGCCACAGGTTTCCACCAAGAAACTTTAGCACATATGTATAAGCAAATGACATTCTTTGTAGGACCGATTAAAATGCCAAAAAAATTTTTATCAAATTTCACAGCAAGTAGCAAGACAGAGGTTAGCCCACATCTTCTACTTACCAGGGCTACTTAGTATTTTTCTTGGGGTAAAAAAAGGCTATATTTAAAATACAGAATGATATATTCTCAGGGGGACTCTAAAAAGGACCAAGTCAAATTTGGCTCATTTTCCCATTCTGCAGTTTTTGGGGTTGTATGAAAATTAATTGTTACAATAGCATTGGTTCTCAATTTCAGATTCTCAATTCCTATGAATCGTGCTGAGATCTATTTTAAATATTTCAAACTTCTTATTACTTAATATAAGTCTACACCAGCCATCTCAAACATCAGGATTCTTTCATTCTGTTTAAAATGAAATAATGTTGGGACGCCTGGGTGGCTCAGTCGGTTAAGCATCTGCCTTCGGCTCAGGTCATGATCCCAGGGTCCTGGGATCGAGTCCCACATCGGGCTCCTTGCTCAGCAAGGGGCCTGCTTCTCCCTCTGCCTGCCTCTGTCTTTCTGATAAATAAAATCTTAAAAAAAATATTTTAAAATGAAATAGTGTTGATCAAATTCTCTAAATTTAAAAAATGGGAAAAAGAAATAGTTTATTGCTTAATAAATCTTTATTTAAAAATTTAAGTATATCAGTCATAGCAAAAATCACAAAATGCTTAAAATTATGGTGAAATATTTTAATAATAATTTCCAATTATGTGACAAAAGACAACAAGACATATTTAAATGTCATTGACATCAACAAAAATCCTGGTTTTTGAACACCAAAACATTGGGCAAAAGCACTCTAGCAATCTTTACAATCTTAAGGCATGGATGAAAGCCTCAGATCTAAGTAGTATTCTTGGTGCTTTTGTAAAAATTTTAAATCAGCAGATTTTTTATGCCCCATTCCCTCCATTATCAACATATTATATTCTTCAGAATAACTATTTAAAAGTACTCACTTCAGCTCCAATGGCTTAACAAAAATCGAACTTGGGAGAAAATAAAGTTACACTGAGAAGGAAAATCAAATGGAAGTTGTCTTAATATTGTGACCTTTGATAATAAGGTACTGAGAGTACATTTTAAACAGACCAGGGTTGAAATGCTTATTCACTTATGCATACTTATTCACTATGTACTAGCACACAATATGTACTATAAATACTTCATTCTTCTTTAATCCTCAGAAAAAACCCAGTGTGATGACATGTATGTAAACAAAGGTTCTCTTTCAAAGAAGTTACCTAGGAAAGCTATGCTTTCTCTTTAATGTTTACTAACATGTGTTTCATGTTCAGAGATGCTCAACCCAGAAAAGCATATTAAAGTTTTCAAGAAGACCCTGTAGCAGGAAGGCCTGTTTAATTCAGTGTATTCCCAACACACTTATCAAAGAACCTTTTTTCATTAAGCAACTATTAATAAAAAAAAAGTTCCATGGAACACCATTGGGGAAAGTGAATTTATTCCAATGATGTTAACACTGCTGAAAAGAGTGTATTGGAATTTATTTTCCTGAGGAAGTCAGTTTATAAGCCACATTTTAAAAATATTAGTTTGTGATAAAAGATCATCTCTCTAATGTAGCTGTTAAGGCAAAACAGTATTTGCATATTGATAGCCCATATCAAAATAAATATTTCTCAGTTAGACTTGTTATTCTTCAGACTTGACTTGGGAGACTTTATATGGCTCCAGAAATTAATCATATCCTCAAAAGCAAGGCAATTTCCTCCAAAGATGATACTTAAAGCATGTGTCATTGGCTTTGAATATAACACTGAAGGAGTTGTAAAATGTTTTGAGCAAGGACCCAGATCATTAAAAAAAAAAAAAAAGTCTCCCAAAGTATTAATTTTAAAAGGGTATTAACCTTTAGACACATGTGTTCATTGACCAAACAAGTACTAACCACATGGCAGGTACTATGTTAACTTTTGAGGATAGACAAAGATGAGGAAGACAAAGCTGGTCCTTAAGCTTGAAGAGCTCAAAATCTTTTGGTAAAAATAGGCATACAAATTCACAATTTAAAGGTCTTTCTGGGAAGGAGGGAGGCTTAACTGCATTAGAAAGACTTAACTGGGAAGATGGGTTATAAATCTGCCTTTGATGAGCTGAGATTATTAGGTTAAGAAAGAGACAAATGCATTTGAGGCTGCTAAGGCACACGAAGAGGCTACAGATGGGTCCTGTCTGATATGATGAAAAATTTTGGTGTGTTAAGAGAAAACTGTGTATTGTAGAGTTAAAGGGGGGAACTTTGGAAAAATAGATTAAGGTCAAGTTAAATTTAGATTTTTCACATGGGTAATGAAGAACTTTACCAGTGGAGTTCAAAAGTAGATTTTTTTTTTGTACACAAACAAGCAGATCATCACGATAAAACACACACACACACACATTCATCTAAGATACCACTTCCACTGCCAGCATTTCATGACATCCCCAGATCTGGTTATATATCCTCTCCTGTCCCAGTGCCCATACCTTCATGACATTAATACACTGAATTATAATTTTGTATTTCTTATTTACTTGTCTATTTCTCCAATTAGACTATAAACTCCTTGAGTATAGGGACTGACTTTTTTATATATCTAGCACTTAACAGTATCTGTTAGATGATTAGAACTTGGCAGATGTTTGCATTATGAATGATTATGTGTAGTAAAAGAGACTGCATACACAAAACGTTCAGCTATGAGACCGGGTGGATGGTACTTTTATTATCCACTATGAATATAGAAGGTAGACTGTTTTTCAGGAGAGGATATTGGTCTTATCGAGTATCCTTTTGAACATAATAATGATAAACTATCACTTACTGTCTCTGTTGGAAACAACTATAGGCACTTTAAGTCCATCAGTACTTAACAACAATCATATAGGGCAGGAGGTCTTCTTTTCATTTTAATATTATAGCCATTTTATAGATGAAAGATTTTATGCTCAAGGGAGGTTTGGTAACTTATCCAAGGTCCTGCAGCTTTTAAGTGGCAAAAGGTAACTTAAAATTCAGACTATTTGATTATAATGCTCTTTAGATAGGTGGAAGACATCCAGATGACAGTTAGCAACAAATGCCTAGGACTCAAGAAAGACATTTTGAAGATATTAAAAACTTAGTAGATAGTTGGTACCTGATGTCATGGGAACAGATGTATTTCCCATGTAGAGTGAATATGATAAGATTGAAAGAGTACTAAGGAAAGTCCTAGGAACATCTGATATTTAAGTTAATAGAGAAGGAAGTTCTGATATGTTAAGTTCTTGGGAATCACACCCTGACAAGTTAATAGAATTGTTTGCAAGATTCTACCTATATACTGATTTGCGGTCAACAGCTTCCATGAAAAATATCTTGCCTTCTAAAATTATTTTGAAGCTTGATATTTTTACATTATTTGAACATATGCTAGAAAAAATACCTAAAGATGCATTTTTTTCTGAGTATGTGAAATGTCATCATCTATTGAAAACATTAAAAGGATACGTGTTTCCTTGATTATGACATCTCTCGTGGCTTGGTGGAAAACCATCTGGTAGAAGACATAAATTATCTGACATACAAATTCATCATCTTCTTGTTGAGCTGAAAGGAAGCAGAACACTTCAAATGAAAGAATACTATAGTTATATATAAAACTGAAAAACATTGACTGGAATAGTGGAGAATGAGAAAACTAAAAGTGACAGGAGACAGGTAAAGGACAACCAGTTTACATTATTTATAATACATGGGTGGCATATGCAATTTATATCTTTATTTAGGTATTTTTTCTAAATTTCATGATGATGATCAGTGAGGAAATTTATAACATATTTTCAGAAGCTTTAGTAATTTTGGTTACAGTTCAACTAAATAGGTTAAATACTTTGAAAAACAAAGATAAAAAATAAGATTTTGAAAAAGAGAAATTATATCAGCTCTGTGTTTAAACCAGACTAATTGAGACTGTCTTAAAAGATCAGGTTGTACTTCGGAAGAACGGAAGGACAGTGCTTCTCTGTAATTCTCACTATATTTTGCCAACAGGTATAAAGAAATTATTAAATTAACTTCTATGTCCCTAATGTGAAATGGCAACACTAGTTTACTAACACTTGTTTGTTTTTGGTTTGGTCCATCATAAGAATTTCTAAAGCAATTCTAATTTGTGAAATAAATCTGGTTCTGTCTGTATAATATTGACTTTACATGAGAAAAACAGTTCTTAATAACAAAATTAAATTTTACTTATCGTCATGAAATAATTATTACAGTTTTAATCAAATTGATTATAATAGTAAAAATGTTATATAATCACAAGTAATTAATAAATGTTTAATATCATACAGAGAATAGTTTAACAGAATAGCTTATGTCCACTGATTAACATGCAATGGCAAAAGCAACACTTACAGATATCTAATTTTTAGGTACTGGTTATGAAATTTGATTTATTAATAGTTTTTTTGTCAACTCTTGACAACAGTTCAATGATATCTGTCAGACAAAGATTTACGGGTCAACAGAGCATCTAACTAGTGGTGTAGAATAAATTGTGGGTCCCTTAAAGTCCAAAGGATTTCCTTTACCTTCTTGCCAAGGTACCACTCTCCCAGACTACTTGGGCTAAAATTCCATTAATTACTCTCTTGGTATACAGGGTTCCCTCACTTAAACCCGAGTTTTAATCTTGAAAACCCATATATTTCTTTATTTTATTTTGTTATTGAAGTATAGTTGACATATATTATATTCATTTCAGGTGTACAGCAGTGATTCGACAATTCTATGTATCATTCAATGCTCACCATGTAAGAGTAGTCACCACCCGTCAACATATGTTATTACAGTATTATTGACTATATTCCCAGAAATCCATGTATCTCTTAAAAAGAGAGGTAGACAGCTTCTACTTATGATAACCTCATGGCACAGAACATTAAAACATAGTAAAACACTCTGAGCTGGCTCTGTCAGCTTGCTTTATACATATCTCAGCTCTCTCAATCATAATCAATGTGGAACAGCAATTCAAGAAGATGGGTCATTTGTTTCAACTTTCTCCAGCTCATCAGAAAATCCCCATTCTCACTCTACCAACTACATTGTCTTCACTTACATCTTCCAACTACCTCTCTTTTAATTATTTCTAATCTGAAAACTCCTGGCTGTGAGAAGGGTGGATCAAAGTAAATATATATATACTATATGTAGGAACACTTCAAATATGGAGGTATTATCTCTAGATAACCTATTAAAATGTATTATGTTAAGGAATTTACAAATCAAATTTTTAAAAATTCAAAAGAGAGAGATGGACAAAAGACTTAAATAGGTACTTAACTTTATTAGCCATAGCTAACTGGCCAATAAATACAAACAGGTACTCAATTATTAGTCATTAGGGAAATGCAAATTAAAACCACCACTCTACAATTAAAGAGACCAATAATGTCCAGATATTGGGGTGATATAGAAGAACTGGAACTTTTGCACATTGCTGGTGGGACTGAAAATTGGCACAACTACCTTGAAAAACATATTGGTATTATTTACTAAAGCCAAACATATGTGGACCCTATGACCCAACAATTCTAGTCCTAGGCATATGTCTAATAGGAATGAATACATATATTTACCAAATGAAAGGTTTAAGAATGTTCACAGGAACATTATTTATAATAGCCCTTCTCCTATCAAAAAAAAAAAAAAAACCAAAAAAACTCCTATTGTCTACCAATAGTAGAAAGGATAAATAGTATATTATACAGCAATGAGAAGAAACACACTTTTTAACATAGATGAATCTCACACTATAATGCAAGGCAAAAAAAAAAACTAGATTCTATAAAGTTCAAAGCCAGGCATAAGTAATCTATATGCAGTAAAAGAAAGGACAGAAACCAATTTGGAGAGGGTGATAAGGACTGGGAGGTGACACAGGAAGGACTTTTAGGGTGATGGTGATGTTTCATTTCCTTATGTGAGTGGAAGTAACATGGGTGTGCTCATTTTGAAAAATCATTGAGCTATATGTTTCTATTTTTTTTATGTATGCTATACTTCAAAAAAGTCTATTAAAATAATACAAAATGCACATATATTATACCTGTACAGGAAAGATTGAGATTAGAGTGTCTTTTTAGGCTTCCCATACTTTGCAAAATTTCTATATTAAAGCTCTAACCCCAAATGTGACTTAAATTTGGAGACAGGTCTATAAGGAAGTAACTGAGGTCAAATGAGGTCATAAGGGTGGAGTCCTGACCCCACAGGATTAGTATCCCTATAAGAAGAGACACCAGAGCATCAAGCGTGTGTTTGTACTCTATCGCTTGTGCTCTCTGCCCTGTGGGGTTGTGATGACACATCAAGAAGGTGAGCTTCTGGAAGCCAGGAAGAAAGGCCTTAGGAGGAACCAAACTGGCTGGCACTTTGATCTTGTACTTTGCAACCTCCAGAACTATGAGAAAAAAATATATATTTTTTTTGTTTAGGCCACCCAGTCTTTTTGTTATGGCAGCCTAAGTACACTAACACAAGGTTCTAGAGAACTTGACGATAACAGAGTAACATTAGATTCAGATAGATTTTGTATACAATGTGGAAAACAATGAATCCTGGCCCCTTAAAAACAACACAAATGTGAGGGAAAAACTCTATCCAGCCCTCATTGTCCAATACTGTAACCATAGCCACTGTGGCTAATTAAATACAAAATACAGATTCTTAGTCCCAACAGCCACATGCGTTGGGCAGCACAAATAGAGAACATTTTCTTCAATACAGAAAGTTTAGAGGACAATAATGGACCTAGGAGGGAATAGGATGCTTTGAATGAGCTTCCAAATGAACCTTCCTGATCAGAACTCAAGATATTAAAAAAAGGGTTTGCACAAGATAGGAGATCTGATTCAATCAACACAAAGCTCAACAGAAAGAAGATAGAATATTAGTATTTCATGATTGCAGACCTTTTATATTTAAAAGTGTAAACTAATATCCTGTTTATATATTAACATAAAAATAAATTAAATTATAATTTACCATTTAGCAATTCAATGAGTGCAGGGATTATCCCAGATTTGGCTAGCAGTGCGGCACAAGAGTCATCCATAGACACAGTTCCGATCATTATGACCACTTCTAAGACAAGGTCATCTTCTGCAGCACCTAGTCAAGTCAAAACCACAGAAAATTTTCACTGCAATGTCCTGATCTAAAACCATTTATATTACCAAAACTTCAATGCACAGAATATTGTAAGCTACTAAATCAGTTCTTATGAATCCTTACTTAATATACTTATAAATTTGTCCTCTTCCCCACATTTCTAAGCTCAATGAAGACAGTTCATAGTGGTGGGGGAGGGCAGTAGAGAAGTAAAGATACATCTCTGAAAATACAAATGAATGACAATGTAAACACAGAAAACAGAAGAGTCATCTGAATGGCTCAAAGAACTTTCTGTGTGCATTAGATACGGTATTTGGTAAGTTTAAAAAGACAGGATAAAAAAATAAGCAGGATAGGGAAGGGAAACTAATATTAAGGAAACGTATTGTCACAAAAAAGCATACATACATATAAGAGGAGACCTAGTGACCACCCTTCTGGGAAGAAGAAACTCGAACTGGAGCTGACACTCAAAAGGTATAGGAAGAAAACGTGTAGCCTAGTATAATACTGGTCACAAAAAACTGCTCAAGCAGCCTTATCCACAATAGAAAGAAATAACTTAATAATTATGCAAAAGGGAAATACTAAGCACAGACCTGGTTTTAGTTTATCCTTGAGGTACGGAACTAACTTGTACTCCTTAAGAACCAGTTCCCAGTCTAAGTCTGGAATGGTCAAATTTGCAAGAGTTCCCAAACATTCAATCACAAACTCCTCTTCCTCATCATTAGAGATCTGGGCTGCAAGGTCCCCAACATAATCCTAAATAAAAGAGAATTTTAATACAAATTTTAAAATATGATTTCTGCAGAAGAACCAATCAGATAATGTAAACCACAGGAAGAAAAAAAGAAGTATCAAACATGATTCTCGTTTTAATAATCTTAAGCCAAATTGCTACAGGAGCCATTAGTTTAAAGTTATTTATTTATTTATTTATTTATTTATTTTTAGTAATCTCTACACCCAACATGGGGTTCAAACTCACAATCCTGAGATCAAGAGTTGCATGCTCTTCCAAATGAAGCCAGCCAGGTGCCCCAGAAGCCAATGGTTTAAAAGGCAAGAAAACTGGAGTGAGGATGGAAGGGTTAGGGGTAGGGATCATAAAACAAAAACAACTTTAAAACTTAGATTGGGATTTCTAGAAGCTAAATTTACAAGGAAGTTGGTAACAGAAGAAGCAACTTGGGTCATGAGTTAATATTGGATAAGAGCTCAGTAAGAGTTTTATTTCCAAATGTAGCACTTTAAAGCTTTAATTCTCAGGCTATTTTAATAGACAGAAACAAAGAAACTATACTTACAATAAATAAATTTTTAGTTGGTCCATCATGCTGGGAAATATTCCTAATCATTTTCATCAGCAATGGATCCTTGAACTTCAGAGCCCTCTTCATGAGCATCTTCAGCCCATTTCCTACAAAAAAAACAGAAGCCTCCTCCAATAGAATTAAGGTTCATTTAAGTTTAATGATTTTTTGTTGTTGTTTATAGTTCTCAAAAAAAACCCCAATTTACACATGGTAAAATGCATGAATCTTAAGTGTATAATAAATTAATTTTGATAAATTTATGCCCCTGGGTAATTCATACCCGTATCAAGATATAGAATATTTCCATTCACTCCAGAAAGTGCCCCTTCTTAGTCAATTCTCTTCCTCAAATGTGATCGCTTCTCTTCTCCTTTTCCTCTTTCTCCACCTGTTTTCCTTCTCTTTCTTCTTTTTAAACATTGATTAATCTTACCTGTTCTAGAATTTCACATAAATGGTATTACACAGTATGTGCTGTTTTGGGTGTGGAATAGGCACAAATTTTAAAAATGTAAATACTTTTTGACCCAGAAAAGTTGTACTTCTAGGAATGTATTCTAAAAATATAAAATGGAAATATGAAAAGTTTCAGAGAAAGGAAAATTACTGCAGCATGGTTTGTTTGTTACAGAAAAAAAGTGGCAGCAAACTAAATATCCAAAATATCTGATTAAATTCTAGAAAATCCCTTAATGGGTTATTTTGCAGCTATTAGCAATTACATTTTATAAAAGTATTTAATCACATGGAATGAGATTTAAGATATTACTAACTTAAAAAAAAAGTCACCATATATAGATAGAAAAACCCCACTTTAGTTTAAAAATATACAGAGGCATTTCACCAATATTTTACCTATCATTATCTCTGGATAGCAAGAGTAAAGATTTTAATTTTTTCCTATTTGCTCATTTGTCATTTTTTTTAAAACAAACACGTATACTTTTCAAATAAGAAAAAAACTATTTAGCAGACTCCAAAATATCATAATGCATGACAAGCTATTTTACTAAGTTATTATGGAAACAAATACCTAATATATATTTTTTCTATTGAATTAATTATCTTACACTGTAACACACTGTTTTGCAAATAAAAAGTTTTGGTTAATGTTTTTAAAATTCAAATTTCAATTAAGGATAACAACCTGGTTTATAAAATGTTACTAAAGGGTGTTTCTACACATGACATAACAGTATTTATTCTGAATCTATACGACCTTCAAAGATGAGAGCTATAAATTTTTAAAACAATTTAAAAATAGGATTTACATAGCTAGTATAATTCTTAATTCCTAATTATTTCTTTTCCATTATTTGCCAGTTGCTATGATAGAGGTTATCTATGAAGCTCAAAGGCACTAACCTTCACAGATAAGTTGTACATTCCTTTTGTTAGCAGCAAGATTAATGCAGAAAGAAATGAGTTCCAAGTCAATTCGTTCATCTGAACATTCAAACAGCATCTTCATTAACTAGCAAAAAGCACAGGGAATATTTTATTCAAAAAAACAAAAACACCAGAAGTATTTTATTACAATGTATTATCTTAGATCCTAGGTTGGGAATAATATAATACAATTATATTTCTACTCATAGAAGTGGTAGGCTGTCACTACTGACTAACTGAATGAATTAATGGCTAATGAACTACAAGATGTTCGGCATTAAGTATAAACTACCGAGTACAGTGGAGAATACAAGAGGAATATTAGATATAGCCATTGCATTTAAGAAATTTAAAATATTGTGTAGAAGTAGAGTATTCTCAGCAAAGAAAATAGCTTGTGCACGGTTATAAGGTAAGGAAGAACAAAAGAAGGCAAACATGGTTGCAGTGAGTCAAACAGTGTTCAGAGATAAAGGTTAAAGCCAGATCATGAAGGGTTTTGAAGTACATGTTAAAGATGTGGGGCTTCATTTTAAGGATACTGGGAAGCCATTAAAGGCTTCTAAATAAGTAAAATGTCAGGATAAGATTTGTGTTTCAAAATGATCTGGCCAGTGTGGAAAATAGACTGAAACAGAATAAGAAAATGTGGGAAGACCATCTAGGAAACTAGAGGAAAAGTCCAGGTAAGATGATGACTACTTGTGCTGGGTGGGGCTGTGGGGATAGAGATAAAAGGTTGGATTAGAGATATATTTAGGAACAAGAATCAAAATGGGATTTAATAAGTGACTAGATGTTGGGGTTAAGGGAGAGGAAGGGTCAAAAATGACTCCCAGGTTTCTGTACTGAGCAGCAACATGGATAGTGGTGCTAACATTTTCCAAACAAGAGAAATAAGAGTAGAACTTTAAAGGGAAGATAGTAATATTGGTTTAAAATATGTTGAGTTTAATAAGCTGCTTATGTGATAGTCTGGTGCAGATATTCAGTAAAAGTTATAAATGCAACCCTGAGTTTAGAAGAAATGTTTGCCCTGGAGATTTAGGAATTGTCATATGTGGTTGATGGACTGAAGCTGTAGGCTAGATCCAATCATTTGGGCATGGGTAGAAAATGAGAAAAGAACTCTATTAATGATAAGAGAAAGAGAAGGTAGGTCTGAAAAGCAGCAAACAGAAAAGTATAAATCTAGGAAAAGGTAGGCTACCTAAGCCATCTATCAGTAACCTAGATTTGTCATGATGAAAGACAGTTGCTATATTAAAGGAGAAATGAACAAACTTTATGCTATAGGTTTGAGAAGCTAGTCTTCTATTATTGGTAAATCAGCAGATTAACTTAGTGTACATTATGCAAAGATATTTTTCTCAGGCGCCTGGGTGGCTCAGTTGTTAAGCATCTGCCTTCAGCTTAGGTCATGGTCCCAGGGTCCTGGGATCGAGTCCTGCATTGGGTTCCCTGCTCAGCGGGAAGCCTGCTTCTCCCTCTCCCACTCCCCCTGCTTGTGTTCCCTCTCTTGCTTTGTCTCTCCCTATCAAGTAAATAAATAAAATCTTTAAAAAAAAAGATATTTTTCTCTAAGTCAAATTGCTAAGACATAGGGAAGTCAATCCTACAATTTATTACCTTAGAATTTATGTCATGTCTCAGAGCAATACCTTTTTAGATCAACATGCCTTTGTGACTCCAGCACAGTGCCTTATATATAGTAAGTGAATAATAACTATTTGTTGTCTGGTTAGACCCTATTCTGTTAAATCTTGTTTTATTTATTCTCTGTGTTAGTTTCAGATAACTTTTAAGTTTCAAAAAGGATGTGTGGTTAACATAAAAAATCAACTGCATTTCTGTCTGCTAGCAATGAACAACTAGAAATCAAAATTAAAAACACAGATCCAGAGCACCCGGGTGGCGCAGTCCATTAAGCGTCTGACTTGGTCTTAGCTCAGGCCTCGATCTCAGGGTCGTGATATCGAGCATCGTGCTGAGTCTGCTTGAGTTTCTCTCCTCTCCTGCTTCCCCCATAACTCTCTCTCTCTTTCTCTAATAAATAAATCAATCTTTAAAAAAAAAAAATAAGATAAAAACACAGATCCACTTAATAAATGCTCCAAAAAATTATACCTAGGTAGGTATAATCCTAACAAAACTATACTTTTGGGGCACCTGGGTGGCTCAGTCATTAAGTGTCTGCCTTCAGCTCAGGTCATGATCCCGGGGTCCTGGGATTGAGCCCTACATCGGGCTCCCTGCTCAGCGGGGAGCCTGCTTCTCCCTCTCCCACTCCCCCTGCTTGTGTTCCCTCTCTCGCTGTCTCTGTCAAATAAATAAATAAAATCTTTAAAAAAAAACCCAACTATACTTTTATATATATACTATATGCTGAAAACCACCAAACACTATAGCAGGTGAATAGCTGGCAATGTATCACACTTTTTTCCAGAGGGCAGCTCTTTAACCACAAATGTTGCTACTAATGGAATTTTTATATAAAGAATCATTAACACTAATAATATTACAGAATAAATTCTATGGCAAAACTAAAATAATCTTAATCTATAGGATATACATTTACCAGATTTTGCTACCTATCTATATATTAACTAACAATTAAAAGTAAATTATAAATTAATAAAAATGTAGATGGCAATCCTCCAATTAATATAATTAGTATGTTTTTCATACTCGAATTAAAAACTTCCTATAGATTTTTCCAAACTTTTATTTAGGCAAGAAATTTCTTTACAATAACAAAAATCTGTTACAAGCAAAATATGTTGCTATTTACTTGAAATTAACCTTGTAGTATGAAAATAGCCCTTACAAATGGGGTTAGAGGTGATTTGTTTACAAGCTGAGGGGTTTTGTTTCTTGTTTTGTTTCTGGTAATTTTCATGTTATATCCGTGAAGTAATAAGAAACTAGATTTTTAAAAAATAATGCACAGTTTTGAAATCTTATCCAACTATCCCCCACCCCCGCCAAATCAAGAGAAATCAGGACTAAATGTGAATGAAATGTATCATGATATAGAATTAGTTTTTCATAATAGGAAAGAGAAACACTTCAATTTTAATTAAAGCATTCACATTTTAAAATAATAGTTTTGTTCAAACTCCATGTGCAACATTATGTCTCTAATTTGATTGCTACCCATGGCACTTCAAAAGCTAAGTGTAATTGCTGACAACTAGGAAATATTAAAACTAGATTTGTTCTGTTTTAACTATGTCCATTGTCATCTTTTACTAATTTAACAGGAAAGCACTAAAAGGGCTTCAGCCTGTGCAATGAAGAGGCAATAGCGTTCAATCAGACAAGTCCCATATTGAGTATCAGATACCAAAGACCCATGACTGAAATCACTGTGTCTAGACTCTCTGGCACCTGACTTCACTTATTTACCAGTGACCAGAGGCCAACCCCCACAGCTCTCTGCATTCACATACACCTCTACTGCCCCCATCCCCCCACCCAAACATCTTTGAATGATTATGGCAGAACTTTGCATGCCTCAGGAATCTCTTCTGACTGGCTACTCCCTAACTCTGCTGTTTGAAGTGATGCTCTGGTTTCTGAACTTCAGCAGATAATGGCAGGCAGGAGCAAAGGGGGCTGTCAGAAAGGACGTTTACCAGCATTCAGCTAAAAAGAAGCATGTAGATCAAAGAGGGGCCAAATAGGACAACTGTGGTGGAAAACATGTGGATCACTATGAAGATTCTTACACACTGTTCTACGGTAAAATATTAAATAACACCATGACATCATTACCTAAACATGTACTTTGATTGGCTATTCGAACACCAATAAATATTTTTATATGCATCTGGATGGCATTTACACGTATTTAAACAAAACATGCATCTTAGAAGTCTAAATAACAATGAACTGTTAATGTGTACTTTTAACTATTATTACAATATGACTATTAACTCCTGGTTATCCCTAAGTTTGCTTACCTGAAACAATTCACCCACTGAGACCATTAAGATCATATATAAAGTCAGACTTGCCCTGGACCCCAAATGTTACAGAATGGTAACATAATAGGGGAAAAAATTAGAATATACTGGATAATTAGACGCACAACAGTACAAAAGAAGAAAAGCAATATAAAATTGGGAGAGATTATAAAACATATTGAACATGCAATCACCTACTTTGAGTGTCAAATAATTTACAAAAAATTCTAATTATAGATCTATCTTATAAAATGCATATAAGAAAGGCAGTATTTAAACTGGACTATGAATAGATCGAAAATAATGTGAATGATCTAATATTTTACTAATAGTACCTTACTTTTGTATAGTGTTATATGGTTTATAAATCTCCTTTACATAAATATCTAATGTAATTAAAGAATATGACCATACTCCACAAATTTTTGAAATGAATATGGATGACTACTGAACCACTGCTTTCCTACTTTCAAAGTTATTTTAGGCTTTTCATTTGAAAATCATTTGCAATACCTGACAGTTTTTACTAAACAAAAATTAATGTGCATAATTTCAAAGTTAACCAAGTAATACGTTAACTCTAAGATCCAAACCTCAGATACAGCTTTATTTAATAAGTAGGTTAATCAGTTGCTGTCACAAATAGTTTATTTACTTATTTTTTTAAAGATCTTTTATTTTGGGGCATCTGGGTGGCTCAGTCAGTTGAGCATCTGCCTTTGGCTCAGGTCATGGGTCCCAGGGTCCTGGGATTGAGTCCCATATTGGGCTCCCAGCTCAGCAGGAAGCCTGTTTCTCCCTTTCACCCCGCTTGTGCTCTCTTTCTCTCTAATAAATAAATACTTTAAAAAAAGACAAAAAAAGACCTTTTTATTTTTTAACGATTTATTCATTTATTTTAGATAGAGAGACCAAGAGAGAAAGAGAGAGCATAAGCAGGGGGAGGGGCACAGGGAGAGAGAGAATCCTCAAGCGGACTCAACGCTGAGTAGGAACCCGAGGCAGGGCTCAATGCCAGGACCCTGAGATCATGGCCTGAGCTGAAACCAAGAGTCAGATGCTCAACCAACTGATCCACCCAGGAGTCCCAAGACTTCATTTTTAAGTAATCTCCACACCCAGTGTGGGGCTTGAATTCACAACCCTGAGATCAAGAGTCACACACCCTATTGACTGAGCCACCCAGGTGTCTCAACAAATAGTTTAAAGCTTTACTAGTTTTAAAGTCATTAATTTGAGTAGCCACTATCTCTGAAAGGAGTATCTTTTTAACTTGGGAAGGAAGCTTGGAAATTGCAATTTAATCCCAGATTTCCTTTCCATGATTCTGTTACTCTATAATGAATTTGGTACTGAGTGGCAATCAAGCCATGTCAAGTTTTCCCTAAATATGTCAAAACTGAGCCCTATGAAGTACAAGTTACAGGATGGATAGCACTTTAGGACCAAATGTATTCAAGAGTATCATTTCGTTTCTCAAAATATGGCCTCATACTAAAAAGCTTCAGGATGTTTATGATGTAATTTGGTAACATCACCTCACTATTCCTATAAGGGTTGAATTTTTATAAAAAAATAATAAAGGATGTTGACTACTAAATAAGTTTTGGAAGATTTTGTTCATGAAATATAGTTCATTAATGTTCTGAAATCTCCCATTGCAGAAATGTTTTATGTTAGAAAATTATGCCAAAAAAACATGCACAAATATTGTTCTTGAAAAGGTATGGGAGAATTTTCTACAAAGTTTTCAATTGCAATAATAATGTGGCAGAAATAATCTAAACACGCTCTTATTTCCACTTCTTTATTTAAAATAAAGTTTTATGTCTCATGTTTGAAATTATACATTTAAAAAGAGGATAATTCCAAATTGAAGATTTAACAAAATAAGTTTTCTGTTCCTTTTTATTTTATATTTCTTTTTTATTTAGCATTATTTTCTTTAAAATCTAATCTGGATGAAAACAGTCAATCTAGACAAGAATATTATTTTTTTTTTGGCTGCTTTCCAATTCATATCCTGTAGTCAATGAAGTTCTGACACTAAATGGGATTGGAAAAGGAACACCCTTTGAAACTGCAAAGCAGAAACCCTTGGAACATATGGAGTGAGACCGTAGTAAATCACCTGTAATCTTCCTTTGACACGGCTACTCTTTTATTGAAAACTTGTTTGACAAAGAGTTTGATTACACTTCGCATTGGCTACAGTCTGACATGTGTTATCTCTATAAGAAGCTTTGCCTTGTTAGATAAGATATGCTGTATATTCTTTGAAGAATATCTATTTCCTATAAACATAATTAGTTCATCCTCTTGATATAAAAAGCTAAGAAATTACCCTTGAGAGTTTATCAGTTTTTTAATTGCATGTATATAAAGTATAAAATTCTGGAATAGTAAATTCAATCTTAGGACCATCTCACTAATTTGGAATGAATAAAAGATGGGCAATTGGAATAAAAAGAGAAATTATGGTCTATTTTTTACTACATATCATCTTTCAAGTAATATACACTTAATAACTCACATTAGACTAACGAGGAATTGCCTAGTAGGAGTCTTAAGAGGAACTACTTTAGTAAGTGTAACTTACTATTTATATTCCTCTAAAGTGTTTTCTTTTTTTAAATTTATTTTATTATGTTAATCACCATACATTACATCATTAGTTTTTGATGTACTGTTCCATGATTCATTGTTTGCGTATAATACCCAGTGCTCCATTCAGTACGTGCCCTCTTTAATACCCATCACCAGGCTAACGCCTCCTACAACCTCCTTGCCCTCTAGAACCCTCAGTTTGTTTCTCAGAGTCCATAGTCTCTCATAGTTCGTCTCCCGCTCCAATTTCCCCCCCTTCATTTTCCCCTTCCTACAATCTTCTTTTTTTTATTTATTTTATTTTATTTATTTTTTAAAGATTTTATTTATTTATTTGAGAGAGAGAGAATGAGAGATAGAGAGCATGAGAGAGAAGAGGGTCAGAGGGAGAAGCAGACTCCCTGCCGAGCAGGGAGCCCGATGAGGGACTCGATCCCAGGACTCCAGGATCATGACCCGAGCCGAAGGCAGTTGCCCAACCAAGTGAGCCACCCAGGCGCCCCGCTACAATCTTCTTATTTTTTAACATGTACGTATTATCTGTTTCAGAGGTACAGGTCTGTGATTCATCAGTCTTACACAATTCACAGTGCTCACCATAGCACATACCCTCCCCAATGTCTATCACCCAGGCACCCCATCCCTCCCACTCCCCACCACCCCAGCAACCCTCAGTTTGTTTCCTGAGATTAAGAATTCCTCATATCAGTGAGATCATATGATACCTGTTTTTCTGACTGACTTATTTCGCTTAGCATAATACCCTCTAGTTCCAATCATGTCACTGCAAATGGCAAGATTTCGTTTTTTTTTTTTTTTTTTTTGATAGCTGCATAATATTCCATGGTATATATATACCACATCTTCTTTATCCATTCATCTGTTGATGGACATCTTGGCTCTTTCCATAGTTTGGCTATTGTGGACATTGCTGCTATAAACATTGGGATGCACGTACCCCTTCAGATCCCTACATTTGTATCTTTGGGGTAAATACCCAAGTGTGCAATTGCTGGATTGCATGGTAGCTCTATTTTCAACTTTTTGAGGAACATCCATACTGTTTTCCAGAGTGGCTGCACCAGCTTGCCTTCCCACCAACAGTGTAGGAGGGTTCCCCTTTCTCCACATCCCCGACAACATCTGTCATTTCCTGACGTGTTAATTTTAGCCATTCTGACGGGTGTGAGGTGGTATCTCATTGAAGTTTTGATTTGGATTTCCCTGATGCCAAGCAATGCTGAGTACTTTTTCATGTGTCTTTTGGCCATTTGGATGTCTTCTTTGGAAAAATGTCTGTTCCTGCCTTCTGCCCATTTCTTGATCGGATTTTGTTCTTTGGGTGTTGAGTTTCATAAGTTCTTTATAGATTTTGGATACTAGCCCTTTATCTGATATGTCATTGGCAAATATCTTCTCCCATTCTGTCGGTTGTCTTTTGGTTTTGCTGACTGTTTCCTTTGCTGTGCAAAAGCTTCTTATCTTGATGAAGTCCCAATAGTTCATTTTTGCCCTTGCTTCCCTTGCCTTTGGCGATGTTTCTAGGAAGAAGTTGCCGCGGATAAGGTCGAAGAGGTTGCTGCCTGTATTCTCCTTTAGGATTTTGATGGACTCCTGTCGCACATTTAGGTCTTTCAACCATTTGGAGTCTATTTTTGTGTGTGGTGTAAGGAAATGGTCCAGTTTCATTTTTCTGCATGGGGCTGTCCAATTTCCCAACATCATTTGTTGAAGAGACTGTCTTTTGTCCATTGGACATTCTCTCCTGCTTTGTCGAAGATTAGTTAACCATAGAGTTGAGGGTCCATTTCTGGGCTCTTTCCTCTGTTCCATTGATCTATGTGTCGGTTTTTGTACCAGGACCATACTGTCTCGACGATTACAGCTTTGTAATAGAGCTTGAAGTCCGGAATTGTGATGCCGCCAGCTTTGCTTTCCTTTTTCAACATTCCTCTGGCTATTCGGGGTCTTTTCTGATTCCATACAAATTTTAGGATTATTTGTTCCATTTCTTTGAAAAAAGTGGATGGTATTTTGATGGGGATTGCATTAAATGTGTAGATTGCTCTGGGTAGCATTGACATCTTCACAATGTTTTTCTTCCAATCCATGAGCATGGAACGTTTTTCCATTTCTTTGTGTCTTCCTCAATTTCTCTCATGAGTATTTTATAGTTTTCTGAGTACAGATTCTTTGCATCTTTGGTTAGATTTATTCCTAGGTATCTTATGGTTTTGGGTGCAACTGTAAATGGGATCAACTCCTTAATTTCTCTTTCTTCTGTCTTGTTGTTGGTATAGAAATGCCACTGATTTCTGTGCATTGATTTTATATCCTGCAACTTCACTGAATTCCTGTATGAGTTCTAGGAATTTTGGGGTGGAATCTTTTGGGTTTTCCACATACAGTATCATATCATCTGCAAAGAGTGAGAGTTTGACTTCTTCTTTGCCGATTCGGATGCCTTTTATTTCTTCTTGTTGTCTGATTGCTGTGGCTAGGACTTCTAGTACTATGTTGAATAGCAGTGGTGATAGTGGACATCCCTGCCGTGTTCCTGACCTTAGGGGGAAAGCTCTCAGTTTTTCCCCATTGAGAATGATATTCGCTGTAGGTTTTTCATAGATGGTTTTTATGATATTGGGGGATGTGCCCTCTATCCCCATACTCTGAAGAGTTTTGATCAAGAAAGGATGCTGTACTTTGTCAAATGCTTTTTCTGCATCTATTGAGAGGATCATATGGTTCTTGTTATTTCTTTTATTAATATATTGTATCACATTGATTAATTTGCAGATGTTGAACCAACCTTGCATATGCCTCTAAAGTGTTTTCTTAACATGTTATTTTTATTGTTTACTCTATATCCTGCAATTTTGCTTTTTCTATTTTAGAAAACCATTTTATAAACAATAATGTAATATTAAAAACCTGCCCAACCAGGATTCCAATCATCAGATATTCAAATTAGTGGAGCTCAGTTTAATAAAGATTGATGGCACAATAGTGATTCCGTGAATGTAAATTCCCTAAGAATAAAATGTGTTTAATATGTATAGAATCTCTACCCTTACAACATAATGCATATAAAAAAATCACTAAACTCCTTCAAGACAAAGAGACCTAACATATGAAATATATCAAGCAACTGAGTCATAGCAAAATCTTTCTTAAGAACAGTACTGTGAAGATAAAAGAATTTTGATAAAGCATTTTCCCATCTGAGAACACAAAGCATTTAAAATCACTGAGCATAAATAAAACGAAAGGGCAAAGTTAGGAAATAGTTTTAATATCAGAAAGAATTAAAATAGTTATATTTCATATTTAGATCTCATTTATTTTATTTATTTATTTTTTAAAGATTTTATTTATTTATTTGACAGAGAGAGAGACAGCCAGAGAGGGAACACAAGGAGGGGAAGTGGGAAAGGAAGAAGCAGGCTTCCGGCTGAGCAGGGAGCCCGATACAGGGCTCGATCCCAGGACCCTGAGATCATGATCTGAGCCGAAGGCAGTTGCTTAACCAACTGAGCCACCCAGGCGCCCCTAGATCTCATTTATTAATCCTAAAAATATTAACATGCTAATGGAAAAATTGGTAAAGGACATGAATAGTTTATAAATAATGTGGATAAGAAACATACAAAAAAATGTTCAACCTTATCAATATTCATGGAATGCAAATAAAAAACAGACACTCCATTTTTAGAGAAATGATATCAGTCCATATTGCTAAAAGTGAAATGCTAGGAAACTGCCCACGTGTCATCAACAGATGAATGGATAAAGAAGATATGGTGTGTAGGGATGTGTGTGTGTGTGTGTGTGTGTGTATGTGTGTGTGTGATCAGTCATCAAAAAGAATGAAATCTTGCCATTTGCAGTGACATGGATAGAGCTTGAGAGTATAATGCTGAATGAAATAATTCAGTAAGAGAAAGACAATGATTTCACTCATACATGGAATTTAAGAAACAAAACAAATGAGCAAAGACAAAGAGAGAAACTGATGGCTACCAGAGGGCAGGTGGGTGGGGGGATGGGTGAAATAGGTGAGAGGGATTAAGGAGTGTACTTGTGGTGATAAGCACTGGGTGATGTATGGAATTGTTGAATTATTATTGTACATCTGATATAACACTTTATATTAACGACTCTGGAATTAAAATGAAATAAAGGAAAAAAGTGAAATGCTAGTTGGAAATACAAACATGCCTTCTTAGAAGGTAATATGTCAGGTACAAAAGTGTTTATACCTTTTGACTTCGTAATTCTACTTTTAGGAATTAAAGAAAAAAATCAGAGATGTGGATAAACATTTACATACTATGATATTTATTCCACATTATTTCATTCGTTTATATATGTTTACTTACATCTATTTTTATGTGATAAACTGAAAAAACTAGACATATAATTTAACAATTTTTAAATTATGATACATTTATGTAATAGAATATTATACAACTATTAGAAATAATTTTGTAAGACTGTTCAATGAAATGGGAGAATACACTATGATCTATTAAGTAAATAAGGTACTATATGATTACATATAACATTTAATCTCAATATATTATTTTTTTAACTCTGCAGAAGGAAATGTACCAAAATATTAAATGGTTATCTCTGGGTCTGGGATAACAGAAAGTTATTTTCATTTTTTACACTGCTCTGTACATTCCAATTTTCTATCACAAATTCAAATTATTTTTAAGAGGGAATTTTTTAAGGAAAAATGTATCTGGCAAATCAAGAGAAAAAAGTGAAAAATACCTATTTTTTTATTATTATTATGTTCAGTTAGCCAATATATACCTATTTTTTTAATACTTAAAAAAAAAACTTCAACCACTTACCTGTGGTATACAGTCAGTGTATGCAAACATTGATTTAAAGCGGTCATCCATGCTTATGTGGTAAAGGACACACATTGCTATTTGTTTGTAGTTTTCATTACCTGGGCACAAGAAATCAAGGATATGATTAAACATGGATATAATGAATTTTTTTGATATAACACACTCAAATTAATACATTAAAACTTTCAAACGATTAATCCTAATTTAGGAAATATTTTGAGCTCCCTATTTCAATCCCAAAGTTTGGAATACACTGTCTGTGAAATATCACTAATATCCAAGAGATAACATGTATTTTGCAAGGTATGTTTGTGAAAAAAAATTAACCACAAACCAAAGAATTTATCGTTTTCAATAGCCTACTATAGAATAGATCGGGTCACTGGCCTCCCCACTCTTACTGTTCCATCAAAATATGTGATTAATACAGTTCTTGACAGTGATGATGTATGCAAAATAGTAAGTGAAAAAGTGTATTTAATTCCTATGAATCAGAAACTGGAAAATAATCTAAATGATTTAAAAAGAAGTACAACAGTATTTGTAACGTTAAAAAACACATGACTATAAAACATTAAGGGCTGCCTCAGAACTTCAGAGGTCAGGTGATCCTAGCCTTACACACCTTGAAACTGAGAAAAGAGAAGCAAATCATATATTATAGACTGAAAAATAAAATGGGACTCATCTATCATGCAATCCTTCCACTTAGATAGGTCTTATTGTAAGGACCTATTTATGATCTCCAAGTCAGTGACAGAACTAGAATTAGATAAGTTGTTTAACTAAAAAGTTTTACTCAAAATAATATCCTGAGAAAACTTTGAAGATATCTGGAGTTTAAAAAAATCAAGCAGGTAAGTGAATTTAATTGATAAATAGTGTTTGAAGATTTTAAATATGTTCTAACATGGAGGATAAATTTAGTACCTTTATCCTTGTGTCTACCATACCATAAAATTACTAAAATACTTAAGTGTTTTTTAAAATTGTTTTAGATTCTGATTGAATTTTTTCAAATATTAGGCATATCTTTTAAGATGGTTAGAAATTCTTAGAGGATACAAACTGGTATTCTCACAAGGCTTAGTAGAGCACATGGAAGTTTCCCAAAAAATACCTGCTCAATGATTCTATTTTTAGTATTTAAACAGCATAATGACTGTAGTTAACAATCCTGTATTGTATATTTGAAAGTTACTAAGAGAGTAAACCTTAAAAATTCTCACCACACACACAAACACACACACACACACACACACACACAGTAACAGTGTGAGGTGATGGATGTGTTAACTAACCTTATTGTGGTAATTATTTTGCAATATATACATATATCAAATCATTACATCTTATACCTTAAAGTTACATAAAGTTTTGTCAATTAGATCTCAATAAAGCTGGAAAAAAGAGCAGTGTTACATAAAAAAATTAGAGGCTAAAACAGAAGAAATAGCACATTTATTCAAAGACAGAAATTACTAAATTCTAAAAACTCCAGATTTGAGAAAAGTATTTTAAGGAGTTACAGGAGGTTCTTCACAAGTAAGTAAAAAAATATACTGACCCTTTATCTCTAGCTCTTTGTTTTCCTAGATCTTATATGTTAGATAAAAAAATATGTCATGTGGTAAAGAAGAACAAAGTGAATCTTCAAAACAATCGGTCAAGTATATATTATCATCCCTATGTTTCAGATGAGGAACCTAATGCTTAGAGAAAAACAAATATTCGCTACACAGCCTTGTAAGTGGTTGAGCAGGGATTTAAACTCTGATTCTAAAATCTTCACCAGGTTATGTTATGATGCCACTCAAATATTTTTTATATCATAAGATGAAATGGCCTTCTAAGTAAGATGTTACTATTGGGTATAAAAGACTGATCTATACTGACATATGATAGAATAAAACATATTTTTGAAATAGATTTTTTAAAAATCTGGACTTTTGCATTTTTTAAAATTGGCTAAAGCCTATTGCCTTTGGTTTTCAATATCAATATAAAAATAACTCCTTGGGATAAAACAAAAACAATAAAATCCATTCTTCATCAGATGAAAACATACTAGTAAACATTCAAATTTAACTAAAAATCTGTGAATTCACTAACTCAACCACTTGGAATACAATGCATGAAGAAGCTACATTTTATATGTGAAGTAACGGGATTACTTATTTTATCTGATATTTAATGTCTTTTTCTCTATATTATAATTTATAGAAAATTTGCAGAATAAAGAGTCCACATCAAATCATTTCGGTAAATTTCAGGCCTTTTCTAGTACTTGAAAAACTTCACTATACAATCTATGGAGAAGACAGACACTGAATGAAGGAGATAAGCTCTAAGGATATTGACCCTAGGCTTAGATGAAAAGGTAAGATAAAATAAAAAGAGAAAGTATACCTAATTTGAAGATGAAGCTTAGTAAATGAGAAACACAAGTTAACTGTAGAATACACACACACACACACACACACACACACACACACACAAAGTATTTGGGGGTAATAATTTTTTTGGAGGAAGATGTAATGCAAAAACTGTGAAATTACTCCAAAAAGAGAAAAGTAGAGACAAACTCGGTGCTCCCAACTCCAACAGTTTGTTTTTGGGATTTAAGCAATCTAAATAGAAAAGATTGATAGATATTAAAATAAAGCACATTTTTTACACTGCTGAAGGCATTCACTTATACTTCTAGTATAAAACACATTTGCCATAGGAAAATAAATCTTTGTACAACTTTTCATAAGATGTAGATTAAAAGTGAAAAATGCTAACTCTATTCTCTAAGGAGGAGGGTATCCCTTAGGGTTTGGTCAGATTATACTTCATAGTATTAGCTTTTTTTCCAGGGATTGAGATACTTTTAAATCTTTTCATGTAGGGTCCTTCAGCAAACTCTCATGTTCTGAAGGCAAGTCTCTTTCCCTGCTAGTTTCTAGTTTCTTTCTATATGTTGTTCAGCTGTGGGCATGTTCTAATCCTACTTAATTTTTACAAAATATTATCTTTTTAACAAAATATTATTTGAAGATATTTTCTCTATGTAGTGGGTTTACTGAAAAGTAGGATTTCAATGCATACAACTTAGTAAATGGTAAAAGAAACAAAGAGAAATCATTAACCAATAAAAAGATTCTTCAACATCAAAGTATATCACCAAACAAATTAAAATTCAATGTGGAACTAGGAATGAAATACGAAGCTATTCCATGCTTGAGGAGAGTCTATTGCTGGTATCAATGAAAATGAGTCTAAAAAGCAATAATCTAAGGTGGTGCATCGTTCACATAAGATGAGAGAAAAGAAAGATTCATGTTTAAGAGATCTATACTCCATAAACTAGGTAACAAGGAAGATCCTTTAGATCTAATGATAATGTATATATAATGATTATATATATATATATTACCTTACATACATATATATAAGATCTGTATAGATATATATAGATATATAGATAGATAGATAGATAGGTAGATAGATATACATATCTTCCAAAGGGTAACTCAAAGGATATGCAATAGAATAGGAAGTCTAGAGAAGAGTCCTTAAATTATAGTTATTTCTAAAAAACAGATAAAAGAAACAGATCTCAGCAATAACTTACATTACTTATTTTTACACAGCAACACTAAATATCTAGTTTCAAGAAGCAGAATGGTTCATTCTGCAGCCAGTCCTAAGTCTGCTCTTGGGTGCTTTCTTTTTGTCTTCCCTTCATACTCATGGCCAAAGATGGAAGCTCCTTGCAGTTCTCCATACCTTCCTAATTCTTCTCTATCTGTGATCCTCTTAAAAAAAAAAAAAATCTCTGAACATCTTCCCAGTTTCCCATAATCTTTTGTTTACCCCATAATCTTTACCTAAAATGATTATCATGCCCTAAAGCATGCTGAAAACTAAAGGGATGAGGAAACAGAAGCTGCAGGGGACCCAGGCTGTCCTGAAAGACTGTGGACAGCCATTCTTTTTATAACCATAGTTCTTTGAGAAAAGAGGAAAGAGAAAGGACTAAGCAGAAAGCAATACTGTTCTTATTGTATGGTAAGCATACATTTTCTCATTTACTCTTCTAGCAAATGAAGAGGTAGGTATTCTCTTCGATTTGGAGATGAGGCAATGATATTCATCAAGCCATGATATTCCTTCAAAGGAAACACCGCTGTGATTCTGAGATTCAAATCTAGGTGTGAACTACAAAGCCTGCTCATGGACTTCCTATTAAGTCTTCCATGAGGCAGCAGAGAGGTTGAAATCAATAATGCCAAGTAAATGTAAGTGACTATCATCATTCCTTAGTGACACAGTACAGGAAGGAGATAAAATTAGGATGACTCTATTGGATCTGGGAGTCTTGGGGAAGAGGGGAAGGTGGCAGAAGAGCAGAAGAGAGAAGATGAAATGCTGAACAACAATCAGTTATTTATTGGAGGACCTGTGCCCAGATACAGTAGATTCTGAAGGATGAAAGAAGTTTCTGACAGGGACAAATTGCATTATCCTCCCAGCAGTTTTGGGAACTAGATCTTTAGCAGTTCTGAAACTCACTTTCACTAAATTGGACAAGAACTGCTATCAAGTAGTGTTTGATTTTATGAGAAAAACAAGGTGCTCTTAGAAGCTTAAAAGGTGCGTAGAGTGGTTAATAGGTAGTATATCATTGTGGTTAAGAGCTCAGGCTCTGGAGAGGCAGACCACTGGGGTTCAATTTGTGACTCTTCCACTTGCTATATAGCCTGTGTTTTTAAACTCTGTGCTTCAGTTTCTTTCTGTGTGTGTGTGTGTGTGTGTGTGTTTGTGTGTGCACTTCAGTTTCTTCATCAATGAAATTGATAGAACAACTGTACCTAACTCAAAGGGTTGTTATATAAGGATTAGTTAAGAGAATTCTGGTAAAGCAATTAATACTGAGTCTGACACAATAATAAATCTACTCAATAAATATAGTTTCTTATTCTTTGAATAAGAATGTTTTTTTTTAATTTTTTATTGTTATGTTAATCACCATATATTACATCATTAGTTTTTTGGTGCAGTGTTCCATGATTCATTGTTTGTTCATAACACCCAGTGCTCCATGCAGAACGTGCCCTCCTCAATACCCATCACCAGGCTAACCCATCCCCCTACCCCCTCCCCTCTAGAACCCTCAGTTTGTCAGAGGGGGAGACGAACCATGAGAGATGATGGACTCTGAATAAGAATGTTTTTTGATTTGACCAACAGAACACTACTATCACGTCCCCCTAAAACATATGGTGGGTTTTTCTAGTCTCAAGATTAGATCGTAGTTAGAAGAAAAGCAGTTTTGAGAAGCAGCCGAGATTTTTCTAAGATGAGCCAGACAGGGTTCAGAGGTATATTCTGAGCCTGTGGCTGAGCCACTTGTCCTTCTATTCTACTCAGTCACTTTCTAAAAAGCTCTACTATTCCCAAAGTTTGGACTTAGGAGAGTTACCTCATACTACAAGGCTCCACTCAGTGACCCCTATCTCATAAGAACCCTTCATCATTCTCTCATTCTTACAGGGTTATTATAAATTCCTTAATAAAAATAAAACTTGAGAAAATAACCAAAGTATAGATTTAGTACATGTGCCCCCTCTACCACTACCACAAACACACTGTGAATCTCTCTTCTTTCTTCCATGTTTCTCTATCTGTAATGGAACTTAATTTCACCCCTAGAGTAGGAAATTATAGAGGTGATCAGCTACCAAGAAGATGCAAGAACACAGAGAGAAGTCTGAAAACACTGAAGACAAACTTCACAATTAGGTACGTTACTTATCTTTAAGTAGCATATCCCATGCTTCCCCCCTTGTTTGGGCTAAGCACAACTGAACAAAAGAAACTGGAATATGACTGACATTACACCAGAGATATATTTTTTTTCTTAAGGAAAGTGTGAAGGGAGGTGATGACATCTGAGGGACTACAATATTGTACTCAGAGGTCACTATAACACAGGTTGTTGATATGTCTTCTAGATTTTGTCTGGGTAAAGTTTCCCTAGAATCCAATCAATTTACAAATATCTATAAAATTGACTTTCTTCTTTTTTTGTATTTATTTAGGGAATTCAAAAAGATAGAAACTGACATTGTCCTCTTATTCAGAAAAAGATGTAAATATTCTATAAATGATCTTGTTACGCATATTACCTTGTCGATTCTAATTCACATCTTATGGTTACAAGTCACATATTTCCTTTCCCCTCTAAAGAACTGCAATATATGAATGAAGATTACAGTATAAATCACAGGTGTCTTATTGACTGAATCATTAATGATTATATAAATGATTAGGTGCTTCATGAAAATACAGCCTATAACTTTATGGCATCTAGCAGATATTTGAGAGCTGTAACAAAAGGACAAAGTATTTTAGGACAAAAGTGTCTACCTGGAATGGGAAGATGTCTGGAAATAACCTAAATTCATCTCTTCAAACACAGCTCCAAACAAAAAGTAATAGCTTTCTGGCAGTCAACATTTATTATTACTTAAAGGCTAATTTGCAGATCACATAGCAATAAACAGCCATTAAGAGAGATTAAATGGTCCAAGTAAAATTAAGAGCTTATCCTTCATTATAAACTAATCATTTTCTTCATTCATTGGAAGAAAGGATTTCTGAGTTCTTAAAAATAAACCTCAAAAAAATCTTGTACATCCTAAATGAATTTGGGGCCTTAGGGTATGATTTTCCCATAAGAATTCATGACTAAGAACCATAAACTGCAGCTAACCAGCTATGATTCCTCTACATCCTACAAATGGCAGGCATTTCAAAAGGACTCCTTTAAGACTTACAGACATCAATTATTCCCAACTAAAAACAGGCTGCCAATAGTCTGTATGCTGGCATAGCACCAAAGGCCCTATGAATTTTGAGCAGAGCAGTGAAAAGACTGAATATTTTGAGAACTAGGTCCTTAATGACTAGAGGTGGATTAGTCAAATCTGTTCAAGTAATAAGGCCAGGGTGGAAAAAAATGGCCTAGTCATTATGATTCCTTTGGTATTTATGGTAATAAACATGAATCATGATGAACTCACTGGCTATTAAATGCAGAGGTCATAAGTACTTCGATAGGATTTCCACAGGAATTCACCGTTAATTAGCTGGATCATTATTTGAAAGTGTTACTGAATTATCTTAGCAGTTGTGCAGCCATTCCCCCAAAATTGGTCATTCCCAGCTGAGGGCAGTTAATGCCTTAACAAACTGGTCATTAACTCCAGTAACTGATTTTGTGGGAATTATTGCACTTATAAAGTACATTCAAGAGGGTTTTTTTTCCCCTCTTTTTTAAAAAATCTGCAGCTGTAGTTCAGCTGGAGCAGCTGAAGGAGAAGAAAAAAAAAAAAAAAAAAACAGTTCTCCAGACTGCTCTCATGATCGATTTTCTGCCAATTAAAGGGCAAACGCACGCTGATGGGTTTTGAATTTTAAAATGTCTTCGGTTTTTCATCTCTGAAGTGATTAGTAAAAACACCAGTTAGTTACTAATTTTGTAAGACACTTGGGATTTTCCATTCACAGTTCAGTCAAGCAGAAATATGAGTTTGAACACCAGAACTCAAAGCCAAATTTCCGCTTCTGCAGTAGGACCAGCCCAACACTTTGTAAAAGCAGAGTGAGAACACAAGTTATGGGCCACATTATTAGCCAGATTCTCATTCTCTTCTGCACTCCATGTCTTCATTCAAAGTAGAAAACCCCCTTTGAAGTCACAAAGGCCCCATGAGAAGATGTTATATGTCCAGTATGATTAGACAGCTTTAGTTGAAACTTGAATTTGGAGAGATCAATTTTTAAGATTGCAACTATACTGGATAGTTGCCTATTTCAGAATAGATTTGTTCACAGTCAAGTATAGTAAAGATTTGAGATGAATAGATAAAAACCAAGAGTTTTTACTCATGAGCTGAAGGGTGAAAATTACAGAATTTTATAATGATCAGTATGAAAACAAGTATAATAGTTTTGTGATACAGTGTTTCATGGATGACTTTTGTGTCCAATTACTTAATTTAAAAACTATAAGAAACTGAAATTGTAAATGTACCATTAAGCTCAATAGCTCAGTCATATTAGGAGGTATTTACTAAGTAAGTACTCTAAAATCCAACACTTTTGATGCATTTTTATTTGTTTTCTGTATGTACAACTGTACATTTAGCCATGTAGTTTATTTTTCAAATATTTTCAACATGTTTCAATTATTACCTTGTCTGTAGTAGTCTTTTATTACATCCAGGACATACAACAACAATTTATTTATAATACACCCTACAAAATGTGCACACTTATGGTACAAAAGATAGGGACCAAAATAAAGCCCCTAACAATGACTGCTTTCTGGCCTATAGGTCCACACCGCTGACTTAATGTGCTTTGGTCAGCTTTTACCATGTAGAAATGGAGACACCCCAGGCAAAATTCACACACAGAGTATTGGAACCAGCTGGTGATAGAAGAATCCTAAGAAAAAAGGCTTCTTGATTTAATTGGGAAAACAGGAGGAAGCATAAATTTTACTGCCATTAATAACTTCAAGCAATCTTGATATGACTCTACCTCACCCTGACGGCTAAACATGTGCTTTTTGTTAAAGTGTTTGCCACATCTGACCCCTATTGTTTGCTCACTTGATCAGGTAAGAAAATGTAGGTTTATTTATAGGATAAATGAGGCCTATTAAAATTGAGAAACAGTGCAGTAGTCTATGAGGAGCTGCATACTGAAACAGATGTGTGAAATTCCATAACAGTTTTGTAATAAACAGGCCAAATGAAAAATTTTTAAAAGTCTACTTTAAGTTTCTTAAACCGTCATAAAGACAACCTAGTTTTTAAAAAGTGGAAAACACCTCCTAATTAGAAAACATAT
The DNA here is from genome assembly GCF_009762305.2 of Zalophus californianus. Classification (NCBI taxonomy): domain Eukaryota; kingdom Metazoa; phylum Chordata; class Mammalia; order Carnivora; family Otariidae; genus Zalophus; species Zalophus californianus. The sequence continues at coordinate 56,671,342 of NC_045604.1, read as the reverse complement.
TATTTTGACAATTTCCAAACAGTTTTTAATAAACAAGCCAAAAAAAGGCCATTTACCAAATTTTATTTCTTAATTTTAGGATGCTTTTGATAAAATAAAAATTAAGTCATATTAATTATAATGAAAAATAAATTAACAGTATAAGGGAATTTCAAAGATGTTCAGAACTTTTTAAATTTTCTTTTAAGAACATATGACAGAATGGTCAAAGGAAATAACCCTTAATTTTTAAGTGATCAAAGTTTACAGTCCAACAGTATCTGCTCTGGTGATCTGCCCACAATAAGGGAAATCAGACTTGTCTCAACCGGAAGAAATCAAACATTTATCACTTAACTCTTGACCTGGTCTGACTCGCTACATGCTGATAAAATCTTTCTACAGCCTTGGAAAATGCCCTGAAACCCAGATTACCTAATGTAATCTAGATCAAGATGAATCAGGTGCCATTTTTACTCTCAAAACTATTCTGGGTCTACTCACAGAATGTAGAAGCATTCATATCCATTTAGAACACCTTAGAAACCCTAATTTATCTTCCAGTGAAGAGAATATGGTCTAACATTACTCTGACTAAAATGTAGGTCTTTTTGAAATGATTCATGTGGAATTGTGAAATAGGCATGACAATGTGCTACTGAATCTCCAGAATCCTAATTTTACTGCCATAACCAATAAAATTAGTTGCAGCACAAACCAGCCATGTAAATTAGCATGCTTCTCAACTTTCAAATTCAGAAGAATAAAAATTTATACAAATTGGAATCTGAATCAAATTTAAATTATGGACCAATCTTTCATACTAGTCACATTCAGTGCTATACATGTATCAGTGACCTGGTGTCTCTGGTGATTAAAGGGCAACTTGAAGAAAGAAGTCTGGGCTAATGACCTTTTTTAGTTAACTTGCACATAAATTTATAAATTACATGTGAAAGTGCCTAATACAAGTTAAGCACTTGATGAATATTTATTGAATATGAGTTTGATTATTAACCATTTTATTATTATAAATATCGAAAAGCTAGCAACATCTCTAGGTAACACTGCTAATTCCTCAGTTTTTTTAGGAAACATTCTCATCTCTGCTCATAAATGAACTAAACAAGTATCCATAGGATTCAACATTTGTTTTTTTTTTGTTTTTTTATTTGATGGGTTTGTTTTGTTTTTCAGAGTTTTTCAAAAGTTTTTATTTTAATTCCAGTTAATTAACAGTGTTCTATTAGTTTCAGGTGTACAATATAGTGATTCAACACATCCATACATCACCCTGTGCTCATCATGACAAGTGCGCTCCTTAATCCCCATCACCTATTTTACCTATCCTCCCACCCCTTCCCTATGGTAACCATCAGTTTATTCTCTATAGTTAAGAGTCTGTTTCTTGATGTGTCTCTTTATGTTTTCCCTTTTGTGTGTTTTGTTTCTTAAATTCCACATATAAGTGACATCATATGGTATTTGCTTTCTCTGAATTATTTTGCTTAGGATTATACTTTCTAGTTCTATTCATGTTGTTGCAAATGGCAAGATCTCATTCTTTTTTATGGCTGAATAATACTCCATTGTGTGTATACGTGTGTGTGTGTGTGTGTGTGTGTGTGTGTATGCTTCCATATCATGGCTATTGTAAATAATGCTGCTATAAACATAGGGGTGCATGTATGGATTTTTTAATACCTTAAAAGAACAGTATGCTAATCTAAGATCAAACCTGTCTTTTCACCTATTTGAATAGTGCTTCTCAAATTATCCGTGGTGGAGGGTCAAGTTTTTATTTTTCCTCCCATGTATCAAAGATCAATACTTTTATAAAGTATAATAAAAATAAAATTAAGCACAATATATGCAAAATAGAAGTTAAAAAATATTACATTCCGCAGACATAATATTATTTAAGTTGCTATAAGTTGTCTAAACACTTACTCTTGATTTCTAGATTTACTTGTTACAGACCAGTAAAAAACAGTGTATAAATGTGCACTGGTCGCTGAACCACTCTTTGAGTTATCACTGTACTAGAAGATACCTGTCTTGAATTACACAATTCATTAAAGAAATCTGTATCATGTAATCGAAATTAAAGTACTATTTCAAGGTTTAAAACAAATCCCTATAACCAGGCACAGTCAAAACTATGATGTAACAGACCTTTTCTGTGATCCTTATTTTTTTCATTTAGCAACCATTAGCCCCTCAAACCTTCCCTTTTCTTCCTCCTTTTCGAAACTAACATTTGTAGAAGGCTTTCTAGTTATGACAGAAGTAGATACCAATTCTCTTCTCAGATTCCCACAACAATCCTGTGAGATGGATTTTCTAAACAAAAGACTCAGATCTATTGACTTGCCTAATGTCACTTAACCAATAAGGAGTGAAGGGAAGGAAGAAGACTCAAGCTCAGCTCTTTAAATGTTCATTCCTTTCATACGTTAATCCATCCAACCACCTACCAAATATTTATTGAGAACCTACAATGTGCTAGGCATTGTTGTAGGTACTGGAAATATAGGAGTGAGTAAGAGTGATACAAATCCACATTTTCATGGAGCTTATAGTCTTTGGGGCCTGCTGGGAATGGTGGTGATGGTGTATGGTGAAGACAATAAACAAAATAATTACATGAAAGATAGATCATGTGGTGAGTAACTGCTTTGGAGAAAAATACAAGGAAAAAGGAAAAAGAGAGCATCAGAAGCTGAAGGATGAAATTTTAAATAGGATAACCTGAGAGCAAAGCCCTTTCATGAGGGAATGGACCATGCAAAAAATTAGGAAAGACATGCTAGTCAGAAGGAACAGGCAGTACAGAAGTCCTGGGGTAGGAGTGTCACTATTGGGGTCAAGGATTAGCAAGGAGGCTAATGTGCTTTCAGTAGAAAGAACAAAAAAGAGAGTGCTAGGAGATGTAGTTACAGAAGTAAGGAGCTAGGAGAGAACATATAAACACTTGTAGGCCATTATAAGGACTTTGGTTCTTCCTCTGAGATAGGAAGTCATTAAAGATTTTTGAGCAGAGGAATGCCATGATTTGACTCAAATTTTAATGCAATCGCTCTGTGTGCTGTGTTAAGAAGAGAATGTGGGGCAAGGGTAGAAGCGCAAAGACCAGTTAGGATGACACTGTATTAAACCAAGAAAGAGAAGATGGTGTCTAGGAGCAGGGTGGTAGCAGCTATATTTTGAAGACAGCTGACTGCACAGACACATTGGATGCAGGGTAGGAGGGAAAAACAGAAAACAAGGAGAAATTCCCCAGTTTGGGTCAATTAATTAGAAAGAGAAAGTTGCCATTTATGGAGATAAAAAAGACTGTGAAAGCATAAGGATTGGGGCTGGAGTGTAACAGAAGCTTAATTTTGAACATATCAAATCTCACACACTAATAAGGCATCCAAGTGGTAATGTTTGGAATAAGGAAATCAGAGAAGAGGCTGAAATTATCTTTCTATTTATATTCTGGAGTCATCAGTATAGGCAGAGTATTTAAATAGAATGGATGAAGTAACCAAGAGAGTAAGTACAGATAGAGAAAAATTCTAAGGACTAAGCCCTGGAAGGTGTTCTGATGCTTAGAGACTGGGGAGAAAAGGTGGCAAAAGAAAAGGAAACTGAAAAGGACTGGGTACTCAGGAACAAAACCAGAAGAGTATTGTGTCCTGGAAAATCAATGAAAAAAGATGAGGAGAGAAACTGTATCAAGTGCTGTTCATAGGTTGAGTACTATGAATTCTGGGAACTGACCATTGGATTTAGCATTGGAACTTGACCAGAGTATTGTGATGGGGCATATATGTGAAAGCCTAACTGGAAAAGGTTAAGAAGAGTGTAGAACAGTGAGGAGGGGAATTGAGAGAGGGGAGACAGAAAAGAGGAGAAAGAGGGGTGGGGCAAAAAGAACAGAGAGCAGATAAGAAAGGATATGAATGTATGCAAAAAGGAAGAGAGAAACTGGGAGGCAGGAAATGACCATAATTCCTGAGGCATTCTGTAACAATGTGAAGAAAAGAAATGGGATAATAATTGGAAGGTAAAAGAGTGACGTGAGAGTCAAGAAGAATCTTTTTTAAGATGGAATAAATAACAGCATATTTGTATGTTGATGGAATGATCTTCTAGAGAGGGAAAAATTAATGCAGGAGAGGAGAACTGCTGCAGCAAGAACCTTAAGTAGGTGACAGGGAATGGGATGGAGAGGGAATGTTGACCTATGGGAAGAGCAGGAGCAAGTTCATCCAGAATAATGCGAGGGAAGCAAAGTACACAGACAGAGGTAGTAGGGGTAAGTGTTGCAATAGGAACTCATGGAAGTTCTAACTGCTTCTACTTCCTCAGTGAAATAGGATGCAAAACAAGGTAGTGATCCGAGGATGAGGATGAGGTGTTAGATTTATGAGAAGGTATAGGAATGAAATTCTCACTTAGGAGAGTGGGAGAATGACCAGATAAAGAAGATGTAGTATGATTGCTGGGCAGCATGAGAAGTCTAGTATTGGTGCATTATCCAGACTATACTGCATGCTGTTGTCCTTCTGTGCTCAGGGTCTTCCATCTCCATCCTCCTACAGCATGTCACACATCCCCCATCCTCCCTCAGAAAGTGCCAAAGAAATTGATAAAATTGATTCTAAGATGTGAGTGGTTGAACACTCAAGATGTCTAAAAGGCAAGACAGGAAATATAATTAAATGTCTAAGAGAAAATAAGGTTTATCTTAGGGAATGGGAGAGTTTAGGTCATACCTAGGAATCCAATATAAAATTAAGCAACTGTATTTTGGTAAACCAAACATGCCTTCTAGCTGGATTTAAGCTGCTAATTTGAGACTCCTGGTATATTATTACAGTCAGGAGTGTTTGCATTTAATAGGAATTAAAAGCTTTAAAGGAATGCTCTAATTCACTGATTTCAAAAGTGTAGTCTAAGGACCCCTAACGGGGATACACAAAGTCACACCATTTTTATAATAATATTAATATATTACTTTCTTTTTTAAAATTCTTATTCTCCTTTAAGAGGCTACATAAGACATATACAAAATATACTGTCACAACAGATTGTTGAGGGTGCTAGGAGAGCCAGGTGGTGTCTATTAAGCCTACTTTAAAGAAATTTGCAAAAGGTAAATCACTAATTGTCACTAATTTTTTGTTTTGGGAAGAGTTGTTTTTCATAAAATATTTATGTTAACATGTAGCAGGTTATTTTAAAATGAATATTTAAAATTTTTCTCAATTTTAATCAGGAATACAATAAATATCCATAGATATAACCCCTCATAAACAAAAAGCTCCTTGGGGTTCCTTGATAAATTTTAAGAGTGTTAAAGGGGTCCTAAGACCAAAAATTTGAAAACCGATGCTCTAACCATTGAATTCCTACAGTCTCCTAATAAACAAAGAAAACTTACAAAATAGTGGAGAAATTGTGGAAAGTGGTGATTACCTATAATTTACAGGTAGCTATCTAATCTGTTTAACCATTAGGCTGGCTGTGCCTATTCCATTTTTGTTTTAACACTGCAAAAATTCATATATGTAAGATAAGACCTGCAAATTTTATAAGGTTTATTCCCTTGAATTTAAATTCCTTTGAAAATAAACTGAAAAACTGAAAAGCTGACATGAAAACTCAGAACATTACTCAATTTAAAATTCATATCAGTATCATTCACACAGGAGAAAGAATACTGTAAATAAACTCAAAATTGTTCAAAAGAGTTCACCAGTGAAATCGGGTGGTTTTTTAAAAAATTATTGATTATGCATTCTGTAATACACTGTCCCTGCCATTACGTGATGTTTAAGCTTCATGCACGAACTATGTCATTATGATCTAGGCTCTTCCAAAGAATACACTTTGGTTGTGAATTTATGCTTGCTTCTGTACTAACATCATCTCCAAGCACATCAAACAAAACTAGCTTAGAAACATCCAAGCCAAAGCAACTGAGGGGTGCAAGAACATTTGCCTGGTGCATCAGACAAAAAGCTAAGAAAATTTAGTTTTCAAGTTATTTTTGAAACATTATCAGTGCATTTTCCAGGAAACCGAAGAACACACTATGACAAAGAATTTCCTTGTCATCTCCCAACCCAGGATATTCTGACATAATAAGGAAGCACTCTTGAGACACATCAAAGCCAAATGGCTTAAGGATTTATGTCAGGGAATTTTTTTTTTAATGACTTGATTCTTAGATGAGCCAAAAAAAATCTTTAAACACTTAAAAACATTAATTCAGTATCATAAAAAACCTGACTAAACTAACAATTGGATAAATAAAGCCAAACTTTTTAGGTCCAATTCAATTTTCATATAATTACATTTGCTGAAACCATTGGCTATGATAGGTCTCCCAGATGGTAACAAAGTTAGCAGGCATAAGAAATTATGTGTCAAGTGTGGGGATAAATAGAACTGAAAAGATTTATAATTGATACTGAACTAATAAGCAGAGGTAAGTTTAGGATTCTTATGAAATCTTAGGAAAGTAACATATCAAAAATGAAGTAAGAATTGAGTAATTTTGGTGGTATTTAAGAAAAGCAAAATAAAGGAATATTTAGATACAAGATTTCTCATGGATACAAATAAAATTTCTGAAACATTTTGGGACTTAATGCCTTCCTTCTCAGTGCCTAGGAAAAGATCAAAACTATTTAAACAAATTTCAGGGTAAGTGCAGAAAGAAAATTTTAAGTAATGATTTCAAAAATTCTGAATTAATCTCTTTATGCATCCCTAATGTCAAAGAAAAAGCTAAATTCAAAATACCTAAATGAAATAATTTTTGGTTCTACTGAATTACCTTTCACTTAGAGCCTCACATGGCAAAAAAGCTGAATTACAACAAAACTTCTCCTCTGCCTTTAATAATAATTCAAATCACACAATCTTCCTCAATTACATATTTTTTTCCAGTTATTTGGCAATTCTCACAACAGCAGGGGTCACAATGTACTAGTTAAATGTTTCAGGATATGCAAGAAGGGGATTAAGTGTTCAGATAGCGCAACTTTATTAGAACCTGAAAGATTCACGATTCATTGTACTCTAGTTAAAATAATCTCTCATTAGGTATAAAAAGATTTTTCAATTATGCAGTCCCCAAATAATAATAAAGAAAACCTACTTAAAATCTAATAGGACTTCCAGTTGAAACAGCATCCCTTAAAAATCACTTCCAAAAAGTTCTACCACATGCATAGCCCTACAAAAGTAGTTTTACATTTTTTGCATCTTTAAAAAAATAAGCAATTCCTATATATAAAATAGGCAATTCTTTAATTCAGTCATCAAGTTGAATATATATTCAATTGAATTGCTTTCTAAAAAAACAAAACAAACTGACTACTCATATTCTACTCTATGGTCTTTAATTCCTTCTCCATGACTACAAAGAAGAAAATGTACCCCAAATTCTTCAAATATTTGATTTACAAAAGTTTTTTTCCATTTAAAAAACATTTCATTTCCATGGAATCACTTCAATCACTACTTGCCAAGAATAACCTAGAAATATTGAGATTATCTACTGTATAACACATAAAAAATCCAGCAGAGACAGTGATTGATATTCTTGAAGATTTGATGGGAAAGAAGTTTAATCACTTTCTCTTAGTTCAATGTTTTCAAATGAATGTCAAATCAATCAGAGAACATAAAATCAATGAGTAAGTCATAAGTAGAATAAAAAAAGAATGGAAGATAATAGAAAATACAGTTCATTACACATAGAAATGGTAAATACTGCTTTGTGAATGTTCAAAAAATTAATATGTTAAAATCTGTAATATATAAAATATAATGTATATTAATATGCACATATGGATATATACACATTCATATCACATTACACATGTGAGTACTAGATTGTAGCATAAACTATACTTTATTACAGATTCAGATAAAAGATGTTTGAAAGTCTGCTCTATACTAATTATATCCTATCCCTTTAAATCTATACACTCTGTAATGCTTCCTTACTACAACTTCTATATAATTGTAGTGGAAAAAGACCAGAAATATTAAATAAATCACTAAATTACTCAATTGAGAAGTCTAGTTTATCGTGTTAGGAGTTAATTTAATTTTCACATTAAATTAAGAAAATTAATACACAAGTAATGAACGTATACATTAACAAGGGTAAAGATGACTATTCTATTATTAATTATTTATCAGGAAATCATTTATACATTAAATGCAATTTCTTTGGACACAACAGAGAGAACAATCAAGCAAAATAGGTTTCTTCACAGTTAAAAGAAATGTTCCAAAGTCCATGCAATAAAACTTACTAGGAGGAGTATGTAACTGGGAAGAAAACCCTATGGGCATTCATTTGGAATTCATTTTTAACAAAATATACAGTTCAAATAAGCTCAGTTGTCAGTTTCCAAGACCACAGGAGATTAGAAATACATCATTAGAGGAGAGGAAAATTGCTGCTATAGAACTGCTGCTGGTACAGAAGAAATGAGAAGCGACAGCTAAAAATAAGAGGGGAAAAGAGAAAACCTGTATATAAAAATTTAAAATACATGGATTTTTGGGACCATTTAGCAAGGGGAAATACTTAAGCACAGTAATATTTATACTCCTGAATAATAAATTATCTTCAAAATTATAAACTCGAATCAATGATTTAAAAAACAGTCACAACTAATAGTCATAAAAGCAGTTAAACCCAGGTACTCTGGCTCCAAAGCCCATGGTCTTCGCCTACACTATACTTCTCAATAAAATTTAAATTACATTTATGACATTAAAGTACATTTAAGAAAAATGAAAAGAAAGATGTAATCAATTTTAAAGACCTTTATATAAAATGATTAAATACTCTTAATGGTATAAGCCAAGAAAACTTACCTATCAAAAAGACCCATTCCTGGATAGCTACGGTTGTATTCTATATAATTTCTCATGTTTATAATTTCTTAACACTTACTGTACTCTGATTTAACCCTTCACTATTAATATGCACTATTTTCTATATACTGAAGATGAGAAAATTCACATATAGGTTAAATAATTTGTACAACAGCACATAGCTAATAACTGATGAAGCCAGTATTCAAAGTCATATAGTCTGGCTCCAGAATTCTAGCTTTTAATCAATGTGCTCTGTGCTACTACAGTTGTAGATATACTATATATGGTAGTATTGCTATAATGTTTCAGGATGTATTTTTTAAGAGCTTCTAGTAATCCTGGAAACCCAGCTAAAATAAAATTCAGGGGCACCTTGCTGGCTCAGTCAGTAGAGTGTGTGACTCTTGATCTCGGGGTTGTGAGTTCAAACTTCACAGTACGTGTAGAGATTACTTAAAAATAAAAATCTTTTAAAAAAATAAAAATCCATATAATTGGCTGCTCCCATGTTAGGGGCATTGATATTTACAACTATTAGATCCTTTAAGTAGGATATAGTGTCCTTCTTCATCTCTTATTACAGTCTTTGTTTATAAATCTAATTTGTCTGATATAAGGATTGCCACCCCAGCTTTCTTTTGGTGTCCATTAGCATAGTGAATGGTTTTCCACCCCCTCACTTTCAATCTGGGGGTGTCTTTGGGTCTAAAATGAGTCTCTTGCAGACAGCATATTGATGGGTCTTATTTTTTAATCCAATCTGATAGCCTGTGTCTTTTGATTGGGGCATTGAGCCCATTTACATTCAGGGTAACTATTGAAAGGTATGAATTTAGTGCCATTGTATTGCCTGTAAGGTGACTGTGACTGTATATTGTCTGTGTTCCTTTCTGATCTATGCCCCTAACGTGGGAGCAGCCAATTATATAAGACAATTAATAACAAAAGCAAAGAAACACATTGACAACAATACAATAATAGTGGGGGACTTTAACACGCCCCTAACTGAAATGGACAGATCTACTAAGCAAAAGATCAACAAGGAAATAAAGACTTTAAATGACACACTGGACCAAATGGACTTCACAGACATATTCAGAACATTCCATCCCAAAGCAACGGAATACACATTCTTCTCTACTGCCCATCAAACATTCTCCAGAATTGATCACATCCTAGGTCCCAAATCAGGTCTCAACTGGTACCAAAAGATTGGGATTATTCCCTGCATATTTTCAGACCACAATGCTTTGAAACTAGAACTCAATACAAGAGGAAAGTCAGAAAGAACTCAAATACATGGAGGCTAAAAGCATCCTACTAAAGAATGAATGGGTCAACCAGGAAATTAAAGAAGAATTAAAAAATTCATGGAAACCAATGAAAATGAAAACACAACTGTTCAAAATCTTTGGGATGCAGCAAAGGCAGTCCTGAGAGGAAAGTATATAGCAATACAAGCCTTTCTCAAGAAACAAGAGGGTCTCAAATACACAACCTGACCCTACACCTAAAGGAGCTGGAGAAAGAACAACAAATAAAGCCTAAACCCAGCAGGAGAAGAGAAATAATAAAGATCAGAGCAGAAATCAACGAAATACAAACCAAAAGAACAGTAGAACAGATCAACGAAACTAGGAGCTGGTTCTTTGAAAGAATTCACAAGATTGATAAACCCCTGGCCAGACTTATCAAAAAGAAAAGAGAAAGGACCCAAATCAACAAAATCATGAATGAAAGAGGAGAGATCACAACCAACACCAAAGAAATACAAACAATTATAAGAACATATTATGAGCAACTCTATGCCAGCAAATTAGATAACCTGGAAGAAATGGGTGCATTCCTAGAGATGTATCAACTACCAAAATTGAACCAGGAAGAAATAGAAAACCTGAACAGACCTATAACCACTAAGGAAATTGAAGCAGTCATCAAAAATCTCCCAAGAAACAAAAGCCTGGGGCCAGATGGCTTCCAGGGGAATTCTACCAGACATTTAAAGAAGAATTAATACCTATTCTCCTGAAACTGTTCCAAAAAATAGAAATGGAAGGAAAACTTCCAAACTCATTTTATGAGGCCACCATTACCTTGACCCCAAAACCAGACAAAGACCCCATCCAAAAGGAGAATTACAGACCAATATCCTTGACGAACACGGATGCAAACATTCTCACCAAAATACTAGCCAATAGGATCCAACAGTACATTAAAAGAATTATTCACCATGACCAAGTGGGATTTATCCCTGGGCTGCAAGGATGGTTCAACATCCGCAAATCAATCAACGTGATACAATACATTAACAAAAGAAAGAACAAGAGTCATATGATCCTCTCAAAAGATGCAGAAAAAGCATTTGACAAAGTACAGCATCCTTTCTTGATCAAAACTCTTCAGAGTATAGGCATAGAGGGTACATACCTCAATATCATAAAAGCCATCTATGAAAAACCTACAGCGAATATCATTCTCCATGGGGAAAAACTGAGAGTTTTTCCCCTAAGGTCAGGAACGCGGCAGGGATGTCCACTCTCACCACTGCTATTCAACATAGTATTAGAAGTCCTAGTCACAGCAATCAGACAACAAAAAGAAATGAAAGGCATCCAAATCGGCAAAGAGGAAGTCAAACTCTCACTCTTTGCAGATGATATGATACCGTATGTGGAAAACCCAAAAGACTCCACCCCAAAACTGCTAGAATTCATACAGGAATTCAGTCAAGTAGCAGGATATAAAATCAATGCACAGAAATCAGTGGCATTCCTATACACCAACAACAAGACAGAAAAGAGACAAATCAAGGAGTTGATCCCATTTACAATTGCACCCAAAACCATAAGATACCTAGGAATAAATCTAACCAAAGAGGCAAAGGATCTGTACTCAGAAAACTATAAAATACTCATGAAAGAAATTGAAGAAGACACAAAGAAATGGAAAAACGTTCCATGCTCATGGATTGGAAGAACACACATTGTGAAGATGTCAGTGCTACCTAGAGCAATCTACACAGTCAATGCAATCCCCATCAAAATACCATCCACCTTTTTCAAAGAAATGGAACAAATAATCCTAAATTTTGTATGGAACCAGAAGAGACCCCGAATAGCCAGAGGAATGTTGAAAAAGAAAAGCAAAGCTGGCGGCATCACAATTCCGGACTTCCAGCTCTATTACAAAGCTGTCATCATCAAGACAGTATGGTACTGACACAAAAACAGACACATAGATCAATGGAACAGAATCGAGAGCCCAGAAATGGACCCTCAACTCTATGGTCAACTGATCTTTGACAAAGCAGGAAAGAATGTCCAATGGAAAAAAGACAGTCTCTTCAACAAATGGTGTTGGGAAAATTGGACAGCCACATGCAGAAGAATGAAACTGGACCATTTCCTTACACCACACAGAAAAATAGACTCCAAATGGTTGAATATACTAGTTTTTTACTTTCCTTGGTGTAGTAAAATCTGATGCCATAGGAATTTATACTTCTAAGAAAATAACGAAGCAACACTTTGAAAGAACGACTCCAATGAGCTGAACACTTTTCAGTAGCTCTCTCATCTCTACCATAAGAAGATTCCAAGGTCATCACTGCTTCTCAGTAATGGCCTAAACTTGATGAGTCATTTTGATGGAGTCCATCAAAATCCTAAAGGAGAACACAGGCGGCAACCTCTTCGACCTCAGCCACAGCAACTTCTTCCTAGAAACATCGCCAAAGGCAAGGGAAGCCAGAGCAAAAATGAACTCCTGGGATTTCAACAAGATAAAAAGCTTTTGCACAGCAAAAGAAACAGTCCACTAAACCAAAAGACAACCAACAGAATGGGAGAAAATATTTGCAAATGATATATCAGATAAAGGGCTAGTATCCAAAATCTATAAAGAACTTATCAAACTCAACACCCAAAGAACAAATAATCCAATCAAGAAATGGGCAGAAGACATGAACAGACATTTTTCCAAAGAAGACATCCAAATGGCCAACAGACACATGAAAAAGTGCTACATTGCTCTGCATCAGAGAAATCCAAATCAAAACCTCAATGAGATACCACCTCACACCCGTCAGAATGGCTAAAATTAACAAGTCAGGAAATGACAGATGTTGGCGGGGATGTGGAGAAAGGGGAACCCTCCTACACTGTTGGTGGGAACGCAAGCTGGTGCAACCCCTCTGAAAATGTTCAAATGTTCAAAATAGAAATGGAAGGAAAACTTCCAAACTCATTTTATGAGGCCACCATTACCTTGACCCCAAAACCAGACAAAGACCCCATCCAAAAGGAGAATTACAGACCAATATCCTTGACGAACATGGATGCAAACATTCTCACCAAAATACTAGCCAATAGGATCCAACAGTACATTAAAAGAATTATTCACCATGACCAAGTGGGATTTATCCCTGGGCTGCAAGGCTGGTTCAACATCCGCAAATCAATCAACGTGATACAATACATTAACAAAAGAAAGAACAAGAGTCATATGATCCTCTCAAAAGATGCAGAAAAAGCATTTGACAAAGTACAGCATCCTTTCTTGATCAAAACTCTTCAGAGTATAGGGTTAGAGGGTACATACCTCAATATCATAAAAGCCATCTATGTATAGATGTGATGTATTTTTAATGTATTTGCTGAAAAATAAACACATTTCTCTGAATGTCTCCTTTAATAGTTTCCTCTTTCCACTTTTATTCTATCAGACAAGTTTTTCTTTTTTAACCCTTACCTCTCCTGAGCTCTAGACCTATGTTTCTATCTGCTCACTGAACATCTTTGTGTCTCCAAAATGTCTCAAACTGAATCTATTGCTGACTCCCTCCAACGACTTCTTTCACAATTCTGTCTTTCTCTTCCTGGCACTAGCATTCTAACCATCATTGGGTTTTATGAGTTCTTTCTCTATCATTACCCACATTTGAAAAGTAAGCATGTCATATTAAGTCTTTCAGTAATATGTACCTCTTTTGCCTCATGCCTGATATACTACCTCTTCTCTACTCCATGTTTTCTGTACTTTTGGTCTTGCTGTAACAACAGACTGTGATTCTCATCTTTAGACTCTAGTTCTAGTCCCTCCAACAGAATAATGTCAAATTAATTTCTCTAGAGCAGTACTCTGTGATCCAACTAGCTCAAAAACCTGCAATGATTCCCACCATCAACTAAATTAAGTATAATTTATTAGCATAGCCTTAATCTTCATAATACCACATAAGAGAATAAACCCCATTTATTTTCAAGGTTATCTCCCACTATCTTCCTAGCTGTTTTTCCTCATACTGACCTAGCACCACCTATGCCTTAGATAATGTCGATCACTTTACCTGAAATACTTTCTACAGCCTCTATTTTTCTTCTTTATAAAGATCACCTTGTTAAAGGGACACATCTGTCAATGTCCATCTCAAATTGCACTCTGCCTGTGAAGTACCAATAAGGGAGCATTCTCTTTTGAATCTCTATATGTCCACAGATTGAAACATATTTCCCTATAGTGCTTAGCACTGTGCTTTGCCATAGATTTTCAACATTTTACTGAATTAAAATTGAATCAAACTGCACACACATCGCAGGAAAGTAAAAATAAATAAGCTACCTAGTTTGTCAATAAAGATTTAATATCTATGAGAAGGGTATTTGTACTCAGAGAAAACTAAGTCAGCAACACTTATAGAATGTCCACTGTGATCAAGTAATGATGATGATGGTGGTTAAAAATGATTATAGCTAATATTTATTAAGAAAATACTATGTGCCAGGTACTATTCTAAACACTCTATGCAATACCTCATTTAATCTTCAAAAGAACTTTAAGTTGGTTATAATTATTATCTCGATTTTAGAGATGAGAAAACTGAATCAGAGTTTGGGTAACTTTCCCAACATAACATAGTTAGAAGTAAAAACAGTCATAATTCTAATAAGACAGTCTGAGTCTAGAAATTGAGCTCCAGAAGAAAGAAATATTTTATATATGAAATATTATATCTTATGTCACAAAACTTACTATTTGTTAAAATATGGACTGGGTATCCTGTAAGTCATTTCCCCAAAATCTCTTTTAAATCATTTGTTTTATAGAAGTAGGTCACTGGATACTGAATAAACCAAATAGTCTATGAAGTCCTTCAAGACAAGACAAGAAGTATAACTTATTCATCTGCACACACTGAGAATATGACCTAATGTTTGATACATAATTCTGCCAGATTTATGATAAATAAAGGATCACATGAATTAAATTCAAAGCCCCATCAATTCTGCTTTTAAAGTTTTCTGTTTCCTTGTTTTTGGTTCCACAAAAGCAATTTTTGAAAGTGCTCCTCAATAGAATTTCTTCTACAATGTATAACAAAAGTCCTACACAATATTTGTGGACTGGCCAATGGGCCAAATGTTCTTGGATTGACTGATGAAAGGTTTTCCTATTCTGAGAAAAGGAGTAAGAAATAAGTTTCCTTAAAACTTCCTTTATTTGGGGGCACCTGGGTGGCTCAGTCATTAAGCGTCTGCCTTCGGCTCAGGTCATGGTCCCAGAGTCCTGAGATAAAGCCCTGCATCAGGCTCCCTGCTCCACCGGAAGCCTGCTTCTCCCTCTCCCACTCCCCCTGCTTGTGTTCCCTCTCTCACTGTGTCTCTCTCTGTCAAATAAATAAAATCTTTAAAAAAAAAAAAAAAAGAAACTTCCTTTATTTTAAGGGGAGTTGGAGAACTAGATTTTTAAATTATAGCTCTGCCTACTCTACTTAATCATGGCCTACTTAATATAGCTATACAGTGTAGTTTAATATAGTAGTTAATAAATCCAATTTTGGCAGCAGATACAACTGAGTTTGAATGTGAGCTTTGCCTTTTATCAGTTGTATAAACCTGAGTAAAGATCTCAGATAGTTTTTCCATGAGATAACATAAATAAAGCACACAACAAAATGACTGGCACAGTAAACATCCAATAAACATTAATACGAATATTATAAAGAAAATACTGATATCAATGACAGATTGTGTCCATAGATATTATATAGCTAAGAATAAACTTAGTTTTTAAAAAAGATTTTATGTATTTATTTGAGAAAGAGAGAGGGCATGAGTGGGTGGGGGAGAGGTAGAGAGAGGGAAAGTGACAAGCAGACTTCCCACTGAGTAGGAAGACCAAGGCCTGGGTGCAATCCCAGGACCTGGAGATCAATGACCTGAGCTGAAGGCAGATGCTTAAACGACTGAGCCACCCAGGCGTCTCAAGAATAAACTTAATGTTAAATCATTTCCTACTACTCCACTGCTATTGGTAACTGTTAAAAAAATATTTGATAACAGAGAGAAAGCTACAAAAAAAAAAAAAAAGAATGAAACTGCAGTACTGAAACAAAGGAACAGTCTTAAAAAGATGAGTAAGAATTTGCTTTCTGATTAAAAAAAAAGAACAATGGCATTCCATGTAGAGCAAAAAAGCAGGTAGACAGACATATAGACATAAAAGAACTCATTTAGGGAACTGTTTACAGTGTAGTATATGTTCAGTATAAACATAAGTATAAAGTATATGTTGGGGAGTAGCAGGTGCCTATAAAGACAGACATTGAACAGATCATAAAAGGATTTTTTTTATATTCTTCCAAGAAGCATGAAGTATGAACACAAGAGTTCACTCTTGAATCCATCCTTGCTATATAAATATTGTGCTAACAGCTAAAAGAAAACAATGTATTATTAACTGAATCTGTCAATACAATATTTTCTAGCTCAGGAAAATTTCCCTTTTGTACTTAATGACAAAAAGGATGTGGCAATATGTGTGTTCAAAAGCAAGATTTTAAAAGTATGGCAGAATATAAGAACTTAAATAATACCAGCTTTTTAAAAAACTGTTGAAGAGAAAATAATTTTTCCTTCTTGCTTCCTCGGTAGTACTTTTATATTTTCACTTCAGTTTCACTTTCATATGGGTAAATGAAGTCAGAGTTAAAAGTTTCTATTCCATGTCATTCTATGGCACATTGGAAATCCTGGCACACATCATTTTTCACTCATTCAGCTTATTTTAGGTATTAAGTTCACAATCAAAGAACATATACATAATGATCTTTGCTCAGTAGACTTCAACACACACCTCAATTTTCCAATGGTGTTGGAAATTCGAAGTAACACTATCAATAATTTTTAAAAGAAATACCTAGGAGTGCAGTGAGTTTGGGAAGCAGTCCAACTTGTACCATCTTATTCCTCAGTCCTGTGTCAAATGATAAGTTTAGTAAAAGTCGGAGGGTGATATTCAGCAGATCTTCATGTTCACAAGGTATCATTTTTACCAGTTTTTCAACGATATCCATTTCCACCTATGTAATATAATAATACAAATGCAGTGAGGTTCTGTTGTACAATAAGACAAAAAAAAGATTACAAGTAATTTTTTCATTATTTTTCTACCCCATCTATATCTATTTTATGTGTTAATCTATTTACTCTCATTTTAATCTATAAACTTCTCTAAAATCAAACTTTTAAAGAGAAAAATACATATTTCCACATCATCTCTTCCTTCCTCAGCTTAACAGTGTCAACTGGAAGACAAATTACATCGGGTTCTCAAAACACACATTATTGAATGCCACCTACTAAGGGCCAGGCCCTGTGCTAGCTCAAACAAGATCTTATCTTGGCCTGTAAGGATTCCACAACCTAAAAAGAGAGCAGAGAAATAGAATAAATAACTAAAATGCAATGTAATAAAAATGGAATGCACAAAGTCCTCTGGAAGCAACATGGAAGTAACTACTAAGTTACTTAGAAGAACAGGAAAGATTTCAAATTAGGAACAAAGTTTTTTAAAATGTGTAATAATTTAATCTCTGGTTAAGAAAGGCAATGACAACTGAAGAAAAAGCCAGTGGATAGGCACTTAGGCATGAAAGAGCTTGTCTGGGGCACTGCAAATACTTTGGTATGGACATAGGATAAAGTATAAGTTGGAGAGTGGCAGGAGCCTACTAAACAGATATTGGACAAATCACAAAAAGCTTTTAATGCTCTTGGAAGAATGCCTGAATGGTTTTAAGTCCAGATGGTGATGTGGTCAAATGAGTAGCATAAAGATAAATATATCAATACATACAGACATATATAAATATATGCATGCAAAGGATAGGACACAAACAAATTAATAAGGGGGCATTGTATAAGGAAAGACGAATAGGCAGAGATCTAAAGTAGGTACTTAAGAATATCTTGAATTAGACAGGTATATGTGATTAGGGTCTGAATCAAAGAAAGGATAAAGAGGTTGAAGAGGAAATAATCGAGAGATGTTAAGGAGATATGGTCAGAGCATCTGAATGAGAAGTGAAGAGAAAGCACTTGAAGATGACTTTCAGGTTTCTGGCTTGGTCAATGTGTTGGGGTTCCCCAGGACCCCAAGGTTCAGTAATTTGCTAGAAGGACTCCGCCTGTAGTCATTTTCATAACTGTGATTTATTATGATGAAAGGATACAAAGCAAAATCAGAAAAGGGAAAAGGCACATGGAGGCAAAGTCCAGAGGTGTAAGCTTCCTAGAATCCTCTCTCCATGGTCACACAGGATGTGCTTCAGCACTGAATTGAGGCTGAGACTCAGTGCCCAAGGTTTTTATTGGGGGCTGGTCACATAGGAATCCTCTGCCAGCACAAACTAAAATTCTAGACTCCCAGAAAGCAAGTAGGTGTTTAGCAAATACCACACTGCTTGTGCAAACCATTTAGGCACAGTAAACTACCCTCATCAGTTAGGGAACAGTGGGAACACTCCTGAAATCCAAGTTCCCAGATGCCAGCCAAGAGTCACCCTTGTGAGAAGGCCTATCTAAGGAGAACAGTCCTAAGCCCTTTTCTGCATAGTCAATAAAATGGATGTAAGTTCATTAACTAAGATCTATAAACTGAAAAGCAGGTATAGGACAAACAGGACAAAAAATTATTTTTGTCATATTTAATTTGACCTGATATTCAGTGGATATTTGAAAATCTCATAAAACTTAGGAGAGAAGCTGGTATATGAGTAACAGCTGAAATTCTAGGACAGGGGTCAACAAACTATGGCTAGTGGGTCTAATCTGGCCCACCATCTGTTTTCACACAACCCAAGAGCTAAAAATGGTTTTGACTTTTACATTTTTAAATGGTTGAAAAATAAATCAAATGAATAATATGTCATGACACATAAACATTTTTGAAATTCAAATTTCAGTTTCCATAAATAAAGTTTCATCAGAGGACAGTCATACTCATTTGTTTATAGACTACAGCTGCTATTATGCTACAATAGCAGAAATTAGTAGTTCTGGCCATTTACAGAAAAAGTTTGTTGACCCCCCCACTCTAGATGATTATAAAATTATTTCAAGAGAGCTTGCTTTAAAGTGAGAACTCACAGAGGACAGAACTTATTTGGTAATCTAAACTTTGTGGTAGCAATCAGAACAAGTTGGTTATAAAAGTATTTCACGTCTTTGTTACAAAGCAATGGCTAAAAAGGAGAGAAATTCTTAATACTTATGTATGTTTCTTTGATCATTAAAAAAGACATGAATAATCTTGCTCTACTTTTTCTGGCACTGGAGGTCTAAAGCATTTACTTATATATACCACCCTTGCCATATCTTTCCTTTTTTAAGATTTATTTACTTATTTTAGAGAGAGAGCGCACACGAGCAGGAGGGGCAGAGGGAGAGGGAGAGAGAATCTCAAGCAGACTCCATGCTGAGTACAGAGCCTGATACAGGTTTTGATATCACGACCCTGAGATCATGACCTGAGCTGAAACCAAGAGTTGGGCACTTAACTGAATGTGCCACCCAGGTGTCCCCACCCTTGCCATATCTTAATTGCAGTCTTTCATTGACCTCATAAAAATCACATTGCTAATCGAGTCCTCATACCTTTTTCTTCTCATTCCATGCTAAGGAGTGAACACTGATTTTTATTTTTTTAAGACTAAATTGACAAACCAACAATGATTTTTCCTTCAGATTTCTATCTTCACTCCACAGTCATACTGTAATCATATCTAGAGCTCTTCAGTAAAAAGTACAAATCCATCTCCAAAGACTCTCTAATTTTGGTTCTCCCTTTCTCCTAGTTTAATCCCTAAGCAGGCTGGGTCAGTCGTTCATTTGTTAACTTCCTACAATTTCCACAGAGGCCAGGGACAAAGATTTGTCAAATTTATACAAAACTGTAATTCTATCACTAGCTTCATTGTTTACCATGAGTAATATCTTTTCTAGCTCTATTTATTCATTCAACAAATATTTCTTTACCTGAAGCCCTTGGTATATATTAGTGAACAAGGAAGAAATGATTCCTGCCTTCATGGAGCTTATATTCTAGAAGGAGTGAAATACAGTAAAGAAGTAATTCCAGTTACTTAATTATAAGAGAAAAAAACAGTATCATGAAAAAATATGAGTGAATCTGATATAATCTCAGTGTGAAGAGTTGTCAAAGAAGGCTTCTCAGAGGAAAAATAATCTCCTGGATGAACAGAAGTTATCTAATGTTAATTGAAGAGGTAGAGGAAAGAGTGGCCTAGATGAAAAAAATAGCATGTGCAAAGGTGACATGGAAAATTCAGCATTCAAGGACTCTTTAAAAATTATCCTTCTGACTACAAAGTGGAGAATGTATTAGAAGGAGGCCAGAACAGAAATAGTGAGATTAATTAACATGCTATGGAAGTAGTCAAGCAGAGGCATTAGTGATTAAGAAAAATAGGCGGAATTATGTGTCTAGCCCCATGCTGGATAGGGTGGGAGATATACAGATGAATAAAAAATACTTTTTTTTTTTTCTGAAAAAGGAAAAAAAGAAAAGTAGGCAGAACCTCAAACTTAATCTTAGAATGTAAAAATCTGTACAGGATGTGGTTCCCACCCTAACTGCAAGAAAATTCCACATATAAAATCATAACTTAAAAAATAACTATCAGAGAGCTGAGGTTGCAAGGAAATCAACTGGCCTCAAGTATAAGGAAAATAGGCACCCTCAAGGAGATAAGGGTCATGAGCCCTGGTTTATATAGGGGAGAGCCCTGGAGTTGCCACAGAACTGGAGAAGACGAATGCATGAAAAATTTTAAACGAATTGTTAAAGGTCAAGTATGAAGTAGCCTGACTATACAACTGTGAAGCTGTAGGGGCACCTGGGTGGCTGGGCGAATGCCTTCGGCTCGGGTCATGATCCTGGAGTCCCGGGATCGAGTCCCTCATTGGGCTTCTCCCTCTGACTCTTCCCCCTCTCATGCTCTATCTCATTCTCTCTCAAATAAATAAATAAAATCTTAAAAAAAAAAAAAAGAACTGTGAAGCTGCAGATGCTCAGGGAGTTTGCAACCACTTGGCAAGGTCTTTTCCAAGGACCCTATCAGAAGGTCACAAGAAATACTGGGGACAAGACAGGAGATGGAAGAAAACTTCCCCTCAGTAGAGTGGGCCTGGGGAAGGGGAACTGCTGCCATGGGGGAAAAGGCATAAACCCTGTCCAGATCTTTTTCTCCTATTTCCCCTAAAAAACAAAAGACTTAAAATAAGCTTAAATGCTGTCACATCCAAAACACAGGTGAAGACCCACTTCAGCTGGGGGAAAGAAACCGCAAAAAACTCCAGAGGAGAGGTGTTGACAAGATGACTTAGGAAGCCCCACTGCTGAGAACTATAACTACAGACACAAGACCATGCTAAGACTGACCTAAGGCTAAATTAGAACAACAAAAAAAGTCTCCTTTCTTTCCCCCTCCCTGACCTTGGTACCAGATTAGCAAAAGCTGAGTAACAAGTAATAGTAGTACATTGTTGGGAGAGGGTTAAAATGAAGTGAGAGGTCCTCTTGGAAGCACAGATACATTGGGAAAGTCTTAAGTGGAGGGTGGAACATGAATACTGAGAAAAACCCTCTGCACACCAAAGACAAAGCAATGCTACATTGGTGTGAGCTCATAATGCAGGGAGGGTAACCAAATGCAGCTCAACTCCTGACAAGAATGACTTAATCTCCCACATTAAGGCCTAGAAAATAAGGCCTGCCCATTTCCAGACATAAATTGTATTTATCTCAATCTCAACTCATCTAATGTGGTGTCTAGCTCTCAATCAGAAATTATGATTCATGAAGAGCAAGGCAGTTAATAGAACAGACTTAGATATGACCTGTACAATTATCAGAGAATTTAAAATAACATCAAAGAATTATTATTTAGTAATAATTTAAAGTGATTAATATGTTAAAGGCTCTATTGGAAAAAAAATGGATAACATAAATGAACAGAGAACTTGCAGAGAGAAAGATACTAAAAGAAATTAAATGGAAATGTTTTAACATACATACAAACACACACACACACACGCACAATACAGAGATAAAGAAAACCTTCATGGGCTCATTAGCAGACCTGATATAGCTAATGACAGAATAAGTAAGCCTAGAAGTAGGGTGATAGAAATTTTCCAAACTGAACTACAAGAAAAAAAAGAGAAAAGAAAAGAATAAAACAGCAATACAGTATTTAAGAGCCATGAGACAATATCAAATGGATTAACATGCATAACTGAAATCCAGTAGAAGAGGTGCAGAATGGTACAGAAGCAATAGTTGAAGGGATAATGGCTAAGGATTTTCCAAAAATGATGAAAGAATCAAACTGAGGATATAAGCTCAAAGAACCCCAAGTAGACTACAACGCACACTACCACATACTTATGCCTAGAGAGATATATATTCAAACTGCTGAAAAGCAAAGATAAAATCTTGGAGGCAGGTAGAAAATAAAAGACCCATTACATATAGAAGACAAAAGATAAGAATTACATTACACTTGTCAAAAACTATGAGACCCAGAAAATAATGGAGTGATAGTTATAAAGTATGTCAACCTAGAATTCTGAATAGAGTGAAAATATATTCTGAAAATCAATAATGAAACCAAAAGCTGGATCTCTGAAAATATCAATTAATATTGGTAAACCACTAACCTACAAAAAAAAGAGAGAGAGAGAGAGGGAAAGAGAGAGAAAAAACAAATTACCAATATCAGTAATGAAATGAGGAATAATCACTTTAGTTCTTTGGACTTTAAAAACATAAGGAGGAAAAAGTACAAAAATTTTTTTGCCCATACATTTGATAACATAGATGAAATGGATACATTCCTTGAAAGATAAAAACCGCAAAGCTAACACTCAAAAAGAATAGGTAACATGATAGTCTCACAGGTAAGAAAATTAGAAAACTCCAGGCCCAGAAGACTTTCTTACTGGTGAGTTTTGTTATATATTTAAATTGAAATAATGTCAATTCTACACAAACCCTTCCAGAAAAATTGAAAATGGAATGCTACCCAACTCCTTCTTTAAGGACACAGTAGTTCTAATAGCAAAATCAGACCAAGATATCATAAGAAAACTATAAACTAGTAATCCCTCATGAACACAGACACAAAAATCCTCAACAATATATTACCTAATCAAATCTAGCAATATATAAAATATATTTTATATATCGATATGTATATATCAATATATCATGATCAAGTGGTGTTTATCCTCTGAAAGCAAGACTGGCTCAGTATCAAAAGTCAATCAATGCAATTCACTATATCAACAGTCTAAAGAAGAAAAACCATGTGATCATCTCAACTGATGCAGAAAAGGCATTTAACAAAATTCAACATCCATTCATGATAAAAAGTCTCAGCAAACTAGAACTGGAACTTACGTAAATTGATGGAGTATCTACAAAAAAAATCTACATAAGACTACATATATATATATATATTATAAGATTTTATTTATTTGACAGAGAGAGAGAGACAGCGAGAACAGAAACACAAGCAGGGGTAATGGGAGAGGGAGAAGCAGGCTTCCTGCCGAGGAGGCAGCCCAATGTGGGGCTCCATCCCAGGGCCCTGGGATCCCAATGCGGGGCTCCATCCCAGCACTCTGGGATCATGACCTGAGCTGAAGGCAGACGCTTAAGTGAGCCACCCAGGCGCCTAATACCATATTAAATAGTAAAAGACATTGCGCTTTCCTCCTAAGATCAGTAACAAGACAGGGGTATCCACTTGCAGCATTCCTTTTTAACATCATACTAGAGGGCTTAGCCAGTACAATAAGGGAAAAAAAAAGGGGGGAGAAAGAAGGAAGGAAGCAAGCAAGCAGCGAGCTGACAAAGAGCTAGCAAGCATACAGATTAGAATGAAATAGAACTTTCTATTTATAGATAACATAACTGTCTATTTAGAAAATCTCCAAGAATCTACAAAAAGTCATTACAATTACAAAACTGAATTTAGCAAGGACACAAAGTAAATATACAAAAATCAACTGTAACTTCTGTATGCCATTAATCAACAACAGGAAACTGATCACTTATTTTTGTAAAAACTAAAATTTCTAATAGTAAAACTTGTATAAATCTAACAAAATATGTGCAAAATATATATCCTAAAACCATAAAATGATGGAGGAAATCAAGAAAGATCTAAATAAATGGAGAGCTATACCATGTTTATGGGGGAAATCCAGTATGGTTAATATATTGAATCCTGTCCTTTACTTTTAATGCAATCTCAGTCAAGATTCCAGGGTTTTTTTTGTTTTGTTTTGTTTTTAAGAAATAGACTAGTTGATTCTAAACACATATAGAAAGGTAAAGAATATGAAATAGTCACAAAAATTTGAAAAAAAATAATAACATTTGAGGCCTTATACTACCTGATTTCAAGACTTCCTATAAAGCTACAATAATCAAGACAAAGATTTATCAGTGACAGCATGGACAAGTAGATAAATGAAACAGGAGAGAGTTCAAAAATGAAACGACATATATATAGCCAATTGATTTCCAACAAAGGTACACAAGCAATTGTAAAGGCAATTCAGTGGAGAAAGGACAGTTTTTTCAACAAATGGTACTGAACAATTGGACATCTACATTTAAAACATGAATCTTGATCCATACCTTGCACCATATACAAAATTAACTAAAAATGAATATCCTAGACTAAAACAAAAACAACAACATACTTCTTACAAAGCCTCAGAGAAAATAGGAAGAACTTTTTGTGACCTTGAGTTAGGCAAATATTTCTTAGATACAACACCAAAATGCAATCTATTAAAAAAGTTTTTTTTTATATACGGGACTTCATAACAATTAAAACCTCCTGCTTTTTGAGAAGTCACAGAAAAGGAGAAAATACATGCAAAATATGTAACTGATAAAAGACCTATTCAAAATATAAAAAAACTCTCAAAACTACATAGGAAAATAAGCAATATGAGGAATATATACCCTTTCTCTCATACCTCTCAAAATCATATTCTAATATGACTTATTCCCTCCCTTTTTATTATATCGTATTTATTTAGTAAATATGCAAACTTAATTTAAATAACTGAAAGACTTTTTTTTAAGTGAACTAAATTTCCTTTAAAATATATTAACTCTAAAAAGCAAGGTCAGTGTCAGTTCACATGAACAGTAAAATGAACACTTTATTTAGACAAATAACACAACCTCACAAATAGAGCAACAATTCCTCACCTCTACCCCTTTTAAATAAAATGGCCACAGGCCTCATCTGTTGCTAATTAAATCAAGTTATTATTTTTCTATTGAAATAGCAACAGTACACACTGGTTGTTATAGCAAACTTAATAATAAAGTAAGTAACTGGAGAGTTTTTAAAAAATTAATTTGTATTTCCATTGCAGAAAATGGAATGTGAAATATGTACCATGTAGTCCAATCAGATGGTTAAAAACTAGACATAGCCTTCGAATCATCTGTTTCTGATTGATAAAGCTCAATCCCAAAAACTAAATTTAGTAATTGCCTCAACATGCAATGCCCTTTCAATTCTATGTCTATAAAATGGAATTTATAGTTAATTAGTACTTTTATTCGTTTTATATAAAAGTGACAGTTTATCAACAATTTATCAGCAAATTTATTTCAGCCTTTAAGTAATTCTTTTTCAGTGTTTCTGGAAGCCAACATCTAAAAGTTGCTTATTATTAATCTTGCTAAAATGTTTTTTTTTTTAAAAACAAAGACAATTTCCCCCCCTTTGGTAATAGAGAAAGAATAGGAAGCCAAAAACCTGCTGATGTTTCTTTGAGCAAATTACTTAACCTCTCTCATTTTCTCCTACTTCATCTGCAAAATTAGCTAAATCTAGACATGTATGTAAGGTCTAGTCAAGCTCTGAAGATTCTGATTCTATACAATCCCTTTAAATAAAATGCATTTCTTCCACAATAAAAGATGACATGCATACTGTCTATGGTAAAAATCTGACTAATCACATAATTTTTATGACCTTGGATGAACGACCTTTCCTGAACCTCTGTTTTTCCTTCTCAATAAAAAGTTAGATTTGATGAAACAATTTATGGTATCTTCCAAATCTATGATCTTATCAGAAAATGATTTTTAATAATAATTTTGAGATCATTTTTTGATAGAATGAACACATAAATTTATTTCCTAAATACAAATCTAAGCAAAACATAGTAGACACATGCTGATGTCAAATCAATTTGAATTTTGCAAACCTACTAAAGTGAACTTAATCTAAACATGTAAATGGAAGAAAATACACTTCAACTTATAGCAAAGGGAAGCAATTATTTAGCTACACTCTATTCAAGAGTATATATATATATATATCACCATCTCATGATATTCTTAAGATCAATGAAAACAAAAAATATGTTTTATTAATCTAGATAAATTCAATCTTAAAACAATACCAGGCATATAGTGATCATCAATGATTATATACTAATGATGAAAATGACAGATACTAAATATCTGTGGTTAAAATAAAATTTCATTTATTTCAAGTATCAGAATTCAAGGCACTTATTAAATCTGATAAATGAGTCTCAGATTTTCAAATAGCATGCTGCGTCATTCAGTGAGCATAAGGTACTTCCTAGTTCATTAACTTCAAAAGAAGAAAAAAGAACAGGCAAAAATACTGTATGGTTAGACTATCTGAAGGAGAATCCACTTACACCAATAATACACAGTCATATAATGACTTGTATTAGCATATACTTCTAAAATGGTCCTCAATGTAGTTAAGGTCAATGATTTAACAATTCTATTTCTAGGAATCTAAGAAATTAATCAGAAATATAAACAATGAGGGGTGCATGAGTGGCTCAGTTGGTTAAGTGTCTCTCTTAGGCTCAGGTCACGATCTCAGGGTCCTGGGATAGGCTCCCTGCTCAGTGGGGGGTCTGCTTCTCCCTCTCCCTTTGCTCCTCCCCCTACAGGGGTGCTCACTCTCTCAAATAAATAAATAAATAAAATCTTAAAAAAATATACAGACAATGATGCATGTACAAATGTGTTCACTCAGGTGCTATTTATAATAGCTATAATTATAAACAACTCAAATATCTGAAATCAAGGTATGGTTAATATACAATCTATTTAATGTAACACATTAGACTTCAGTGTCATGAAAAAAAGCAGATAGCTTTTACTCTATCTTTACATTATTTCTGAATTGTGTATATTTTTCAGAAGGAGAAATACTATATAATCAACTTGTACTTCTTAAAGACCATTGTATCAACACAATATAAGATGGCAAACAGGAACCTACTATAATAATTCAAACAAGTAAATGAAGAGGGTATAAAGAAAGAGGGCATGAACTAATACAACTGCACTGAGAATAGAAAGAAGATATAACTTCAAGAGATACTTAAGAAGCAGAATCAATAGGTTGTGGCTACCAATTGGAATGGCAGGTCAAAAAGGAGAGACTGGGCTAGACTGTAATTCCACACACTGATATCAGAAATGTAGAAGAAAAGATGATATAAGGGAAAATAATAAGCCAGATGATTCTGAAGCACAATCTTAAATATTAATTACTTTCTACATATTATGTTTAATATGGAAAGACTCATCCCATGTAATATGTTAGAAAAAAAATTTTAAACAGATAGTTTCAATTAAGTGGAATAAGAACTAATAAGGAATATATTTCCTAATGAAGTCATTTAAGTGAATTATTGCTATTGTAAAATTTTCATTCAGAATTATCTCAGTAGGGGAATAATATGCTTACTTTTATCAAAATATCTAACTTGAAAATGGTGAACATGGACTATTTAAATGTAAGTTACCATATCATTTTTATTCTCCATAAAAATGCTGAGTTTCTTCAAGAATGACACAACTAGAATAAGCAGCTCAAAATTGTCCCGATCAAGAGCCTTCACCAGCATGTGAACTATGTTCTTGTTCCTCATCTTCAGTTCTGTACGTGTATCTTCAGCAAGATTCAGAAGCAAATAAAGAGCAACTAGAAGAGTAAAATGGATGAGTGTTAAATGACTGGCATACTGAATCAACAATTTAATAAATCATTTCTACTCTACTAGTAACAGATGTAGTTCTAAGAAGATAATACATTATTTTGAAAATTTTAACTTATTAATTGGCTCATTAGGAAACATTTGTTATTATTGAGAAATATACATGTTATATAAAATAAAAAATATATGTATATAAAATAATTTTCTTATGATGCTGAGGACGACACATCAAATTAAGATAATGATTCTTACCCTCTTGGAGTTTCAAGCTTAATAGTAAGCAAATGGCATTAAAAGTATATGTTGATAAATAATAAAACAGGCAGACAGGAAAAAGTAATTTTATACATGTAGAAAACAAGGTAAAACTTCAATCACTAGGAGCTGCTATGTTAAAAAGAACTATAATCTAAGAACAAACTAATGGTTACCAGAGGGGAGGTGGGTGGGTGATAGGTTAAATAGGTGACGGGGATTAAGGAGTGCCCTTGCTGAGATGAGCACAGGGTATTGCATGGAATTGTTAAATCACTATATTGTACACCTGAAACTAATATAACACTGTGTGTTAACTAACAACAACAAAAAGAACTATAATCCAAAACATACAGTATAGCTAGAGCTAAGTATGAGGATACTAAAATCTATTTTATATATTCAAGCTGATTTTCTGGTAGTTACTACAGAAAATGCCATATTAAATTCAGTAATGCAATTGTTATACTAGACAAAGTTAAGGCACTGGCTACTAATTCTAAGCAAAATTTCTTTTAGATACCTGTAATAAAAATGCTTAGGTTCTCATAAGAAACTTGTGTGATTCTTCCCTTTTGACAGTGAGAATTTGTAATATATAATGTTTTCCATTTTGCCTTGACTGACAGGAAGCTTCAGAGTAAAGACCTGAAAGGTTTCTGTCAGAATTTGTAGGCTATTATGATCAACACAATCCTATGGCCTTTGCTTACTCATTATTTTAGCATTTCATTTCATGTATTCTTATAATCCATCTCTATACTTTTATGAAAATAAGACATATATGCAATAGTTGTAAATATTTAATTTACTTAACAAATATTTGAGCTGTAAAGGCAATTCATACTAATTAGGGCTACTGTATGCCAGGCACTGAACTAGTTGATATATAAACAGTAAACCATTTTATTTTTAAGAAAACTTTATGGGGCAAGATTGATTATAAATTTTACAGACGAGCAACCTCAGATCCAGAGAAGGTAAATAACTTGCCCTACCCACAGAGCAAAGAAGTGATGGAGCTAAATTAAAATTCAAGCCCATCAGAATCCAAAGTTCACATATTTACACTACTGCATCATGCTGATTTTCCATACAAGGCACTATTAAAAGGTTTTAAAGTTGTGTTGAAATCTAAAGTCTCTTTCAGATGGGAGGGGAGTGTCCTAGGACCTAGACTGTTCCAGGGACCTTGGACTTTTTCAGCCTTACGTGTTGGCTGCACATAAGCATTGCACAACATCTCTGGAGCAGCAAAGGAAGCCCTGGATGGGGTTCTGTGGCAGCTATGCTCAACCTTAAGATCAACTGACTGGGCTGTTTTCATTAGGAAGTTTCTGCAGGATCATTCTGGCCCCATTTTCCATGCTGCAGGATTGTTCTGATGCCATTTTCCATGCTGTCTTTTCAGAGACAGAAGGTGTTCCCTGTAAATACTGTGGGAGGTGTTGACTATCTTTGATGTATTTTAGATCTGTTCCCCTAATATTCATGTCAACAAAAGGCTTGTTTCTCTGTCTGAGATCAAGCAATACGCTTAAAAAAACGGGAATTAAAAATTTGTGGTGTATGTTCTCTGATTTAAAGTGTTTTTGCACTCAATGAATCAAGTTCTATAAAAAAATGTTTTAATGAAGTTGTATTGAAAAAGCAAATAGTAGTCTTCTGCTTGCAACCAAGAGAGATATAATGGGTGGAACAGTGTTCTCCCAAAATTCATGTCCGACAGAACCTCAGAATTTGACCCTAATTGGAAATGGGTAAGGTAATTAGTTAAGATGAATCATAATGGAGGGGCGCCTGGGTGGCTCAGTCGTTAAGTGTCTGCCTTCGGCTCAGGTCATGATCCCAAGGTCCTGGGATCGAGACCCGCATCAGGCTCCCTGCTTGGCGGGAAGCCTGCTTCTCCCTTTCCCACTCCCCCTGCTTGTGTTCCCTCTCTCGCTTTGTTTCTCTCTCTCAAATAAATAAATAAAATCTTAAAAAAAAAAGATGAATCATAATGGATTAGGGTAGACCTTGAATCCAATGACTTGTGTCCTTACAAGAATAGGAGAGGACATGAATACAGTGGGAGGGTGGCCATGTGAAGATGGGGGGAGAGACTGGAGCAATGCAGCTACAAAGCAAGAAACACCAAGGATTACTAGAAGCCACCAAAAGCTAGGAAGAGAAAAGGAAGGATACTGGAGCCTTCAGGGTGAGCATGATCTTGCTAACACTGTGATTTTAGCTTTCTAATCTCCAGAAACTGTGAGAGAATAAATTTCTGTTGTCTTATTAAATGAGCTACTTTGTGGTACTTTGTTTTGGCAGCCCTAGGAAAATTAATACAACAGAGTAATGGGTACCAGATTTAAACTCTTACCTGAAACAACAACGACAACAACCAGAGGAAAATATACAAAATAAAGATTTTCACAACAATGAGCATCAGATAATGAAGGACAGTGACCCAACACATAAGAAATAAATGAGATGGCCCTGTGATTGCTCCAGAATACTGCTTTGAGAGTTTCCAGGTCATGACACAGAGGGAAAATCCTGGTAGAACCCAAAAGAATCCTAGAGTTGAAGAGAGAGAACCAAGATACCAAGGAAGCCAAAGTGGCTAGATTTCACAGAAAAGAATGCCATCAAGGAGAAAGCTGTACAGAGAGAGAGAATTCTCAACTTCTGGAGAGGACTACCTTGTATATTGAGCAGAGCACTAACTAGTTAGGAATCTGAGGGCTGAAAACAGAACAAAATAAGAGAAGAAAAAGTACATGGTACACACACAAGGCTAGAAATAATGCTTGTTTCTACCAGCCACTACCAGCTATACTAGAAACTTCATAATTCATGGGCATTAGGTAGAGTACTCAGAAGGGTTTTGCCCTGGAAGTAGGGAAATAATAAGTGTTAGACTAAATGCTGCTTATGTCCACAGCAACAAATCATAATAGAAACATTCAAAAGGATCAAACTGCTTCCAAGTAATTTAACTATGTCCCAGAAAAAAGTTCAAAAATATTTTTAGGAATAAAAAAGTATCTAACACCAAACAATATAAATTTTACACTGTCTGGCATTCAATCAAAAATTATCCACCCTTCAAAAGAGCAGGAAAATACAATGTATAAGGAGCAAAAATCAGCCAATTGAAATGGACACCAAGGTTAGAATGTTCAAACAGAAACATTAAAACAGACATAAATGTTTTCCAGATGTTCTGAAACTTAGGTAGAGACATGGAGGATATACAGAAGATTCAAATTAACTTCTAGCAATGGAAACTATAATGAGTTAGAAGGGATTATACTAAATGGGATTGACAGCAGTTTAAGAGACTGGAGAAGAAAAGATAGTGAAATTGAAGACATGGTCATAAAAACTTTCCAAAATTAAACAAATGGAAAAAAAAAACCCAGCAAAAATATAAAGATTATCAGTGGATTATGGAATAATTTAAAGTGGCCTAATTTACCTGTAATTAAAATCCCTGAAGAAATAATAACCAATAATTTTCCAATAGGATAAATATTATAAACCCACAGTCCTAATAAGTCCAATGAACCTAAGAACAAGAAACATGAAGAAAACTAAAGCAAGGCACATCATAATCAAAACTGTCAAAACAAATGATAAAGAGATAATCTGAAAACAGCCAGAGAAAAAGAAACTTTATACAGACAAAAAAAGAAAACAAAGGAAGGATAACAGAAGACTTGTCAGTAAAAACAATACAAACAAGTCAACAATGGAAAAATGTCTTTGGTATATAGAAAGAAAAGTCACCCTTAAATTCTAAACCAGTGAAAACATTTCAAAAAAGAAAAAAAATGTCTTTTTCAAACACACAAAAGATAAAATAAGGGATGCTTGGGTGGTTCAGTCACTTAAGCGTCTGCCTTCAGCTCAGGTCATGATCCCAGGATTCTGGGATTGAGTCCCACATCGGGCTCCCTGCTCAGTGGGGAGTCTGCTTCTCCCTCTGCCTGCCGCTCTCCCTGCTTGTGCTCTCTCTCTCTCTCTCTGACAAATAAATGAATAAAATATTAAAAAAAAGATAAAATAATTCATCATTAAATCTGTCCTACAAGAAACATTAAAGAAATCTTTCAGGCACAAAGAAAAACAACAGAGAGAAATATGAACCTACTCAAAAATAATATCAGTGGAGGGGCGCCTGGGTGGCTCAGTTGGTTAAGCGACTGCCTTCGGCTCAGGTCATGATCCTGGAGTCCCGGGATCGAGTCCCACATTGGGCTCCCTGCTCAGCAGGGAGTCTGCTTCTCCCTCTGTCCCTCTTCCCTCTCGTGCTCTCTCTCATTCTCTCTCTCTCAAATAAATAAATAAAATCTTTAAAAAAAAATAATATCAGTGGAAATGGTAACTTTATTTTCTTAATATTTAAATATCTTGAAAATAAAAATGTTTCTATGTAAATTATATTTTAGGATTTATAATATATAAGTATATATATGTGTATATAAGTATATATATGTGTATATAATATATAAGTATATATGTGTGTATATAAGTATATATATGTCTGCATATATATGTATAACTAAGGTGTATGTATAACATATTAATTATAACAGCAGAAAGTTGAGAAGGGAAGAAATGGCAGTAATGGCTCTTATACCACAGATGAAGTGGTACAATGGTACCTGAAGACAGACTTAACTTATGATAAGTTATATATGTAAACTTGGAGGCAGACAACTTATGATTAATTAAAGATGTATAATATAAATCTTAAAGCAACCAATGGAACAAAAGAGTCATAGCTAAGCCAACAATGGAGATAAAATAGACAAAAAAGAAAAACAAAAACCCTTCATCCATAAAAATGCAGACAAGGAGGAAAAAGAGGGGAAAAGATAAAAAAAATAAATAAAAGCAAGACTCAACTATGTGCTGTATATAAAAAAAATTTAATATAAAGATATAAATACATTAAAAGTAAAACGGACAAATAAACAACATGCCAACACTAGTCACAACAAAGCTGGAGTGTCTATATTAATATAAGGAAAAGTAATTTCAATTTTTTAAAGATTTTATTTATTTATTTGAGAGAGAGAGAGAGAATGAGAGAGAGAGAGCATGAGACGGGGGAGGGTCAGAAGGAGAAGCAGATTCCCTGCTGGGCAGGGAGTCCGACGCAGGACTTGATCCCGGGACTCCAGGATCATGATCTGAGCCAAAGGCAGTCGCCCAACCAACTGAGCCACCCAGGCACCCAGGAAAAGTAATTTCAGACAAAAGAATATTATCAGAGATAATGAAGATCATTTCATAATGACAAGAAGGACAAACTAATCAAGAGGACATGACCATCCTCTATCTTTCCATCCTTAAGAATAAAGCTTTAAAATTCATAGAGCAAAACCTGATATAACTGCAGGAAAAATAGTCAAATCCATAAATTTAGTCAGGTATTTTAATATCACTCTGACTAATAGAACAAGTACAGAAAACACAACAAGATGTAGACCTGAACATATTAGCAACCAACTTCTCAGTGATATTTATAGAACATTCCACAGAACAATATCAGAATGCACATTCAACTGCACACACAACATTTGAAACCATATTCTACACCATCAAACAAGTCTCAATAAATTAAAAATTCAGTTCATAAAAAGTATTTTCTCAGAGAGTGAGGAAGATGGCAGTGGAGTAGAAGTCCCCTAGGCTTGTCTCATCCAACTAGAAAACTATCAAACCATCCTAAATACCCCAGAAATCAACCTGAAGACCGAAAGAACAGACTCCACAATGAAAGGGAGAGGAGAGGCCACATCGAAAGTAGGAAGTGCAGAGACGTGGCTTGGGGAGAAACGGACTGTGGGTGCTTCAGAGGGGAGGGAGCCATGGTTGTGGAGAAGGGAGAGGCGGGGGGGGGGAGAGAGAGAGAGAGAGAGAGAGACAACTGGGGACACACAAGGAGAATGTTTCCCCAAAGCCATTGGCTTGGAAAACAAGAGGGGCTGAATTTCCTGAGTTCTTGCACAATGGGGCTTAAAGCCTGGAGTTTTAAAGGTCAATGGGCTTGGCTGGAATAGAGTCCTAAGGGTACTACCCTACTCCTGGAGAGATGCAGGCAAAAAACCCAGGGGCAGATAGTGTGGAAACAGCAATCTGAAGAATCCTAGGGACACAAAGTGGGGAGATTATTTGCTCTTCTCAGAGCATGTCCCCAAGAGGCAGCATTCACAGAGACACCTCTCTGGGAACAAAGGGGCTGGATGGTGCCATTTCCCACCTCTGCCCCTCAGCATAAACAGAGAGCCCCCTGTAGGAAGCAGCACAGTGCCCACACTCAGTCAAACCTGCCTAAGTCCCAGTGCAGTGGACCCCTCCCACAGAAGATCAATACATCCCCTGCTCACACCATGTTTCTCAGCCAGAGAGTTCTTTTGCAGGCCTTCAGTTCTGGCAGAAGTGGTGTCAGATCTCATTTCACAAACAGACCACATGACACCTAGTTAAAACTTGCCATATTCAGGTGAGAAACCAAATGCTGCCCACAGCAGGCAAGGAGAGCCTCTGAAGATGACCAGCCTGAAGGACACAGCAAAACTCAACACCAGGGCACATGCAGCACATACAGAGAACACTCCCTGAAGGGCCAGGCACTAGGCACTATATGATCTCTTCATTGTAAGGCCATCACTGGGTTTTACAATACAAAGAAGAAGGCAGAGACATAGACAAAAATGCCAAGATGGAGGAATTTATCCCAAATGAAAGAGCAAGATAAGGCCAAGGCCAGCAATCTAAGTGAAACATATATAAGTAACATGCCATATGAAGAATATAAAGCAACAATCATAAGGATACTCACTGGGCTTGAGAAAAGAATAAAAGACATCAGTGAGACCCTTATCACAGAGATAAAAGAGTTAAAAAAGAATCAGAGATGAAGAATGCAATAAATGAGACTGGAAACAGGCTTGATGCAATGAGTGGGCTGAAAGAAGTAGAGGAATGAATTGGTGACATCAAAGACAGAGTAACAGAAAATAATGAAGCTGAAGAAAAGAGAAAAAGGAGAATTATGCAACATGAGAACAGACATAGGGAACTTGTAAGTGACTCCATCAAATGTAATAACATTTGTATTATAGGAGTCCCAAAAGAGAGAGAAAAGGGAACAGAAAATTTATTTTAAGAAATAATAGCTGAAAACTTCACCAATCTGGGGTAAGAAACAGTCTTCCAGACTCAGGAGGCACACAGAACTCCCATCAAAATCAACAAAAGCAGGGCAATACCAAGACATATTGTAAATTAAATTTGTAAAATATAGTGATAAAGAAGAAATCTTAAAAGCAGCAAGACAAAAGAAGTCCATACCTTACAAGAGAAAATCCACAAGGGTAGCTGGAGATTTTTCAACAGAAACTTAGCAAGCCAGAAGAGAGTGGCGTGATATATTTAAAGTGCTGAATGGAAAAAATCTGCAGCTAAGGATACTCTATCCAGAAAGGCTATCATTCAGAATAGAAGGAGAGATAAAGGGTTTCCCAGAAAAAATCTAAAGGAGTTCATGGCTACTAAACCAGCCCCGCAAGAAATATTAAAAGGGCCTCTTTGAGTGCAAAAGAGAGACCAAAACTGACAAAGACAAGAAAAGATCAGACAAAATCTCCAAAAACAATGAAAAAACAAATAATAAAAGGACAATAAATACATCTATCGATAATTACTTTGAATGTAAATAGATTAAAGGCTCCAATCAAAACACATAAGGTGTCAGAATGGATACATCTATATGCTCCCTATAAGAAACTCATTTTAGACATGCAGATTGAAAGGGAGGAGATGGAGAAAAATTTATCATGCAAATGGATATCAAAAGAAAGCTGGAGTAGCAATACTTGTATTGGACAAACTAGACTTTAAAACAAAGACTGTAACAAGAGATAGATAATGCACTATATCATAATAAAGGGACAATCCAATGAGATCTAACAACTGTAAATATTTATACACCAGAATGGGAGCACCAAAATATATAAAACAATAACAAACATAAAGGAACTGATTGATAACACGGTAATAGTAGGAGATTTTAACGCCCCACTTACACCAATGGATATATCATCTAAACAGAAAATCAATAAGGAAACAATGGCTTTGAATGACACACTGGACCAGATGGACTTAACCAATATATTCAGAACATTCTGTCCTAAAACAGCAGAACACACATTCTTTTCAAGGGCACATGGGGCATTTTCCAGAAGAGATCACATATTAGATCAGAAATCAGGCCTCAACAAATACAAAAAGACTGAGATCACACCAGACACCTTTTCTGACACCACATTATGAAACTAGATGTCAACTACAAGAGAAAATCTGGAAAGACCACAAATACATGGAGGTTAAACAACATGCTACTAAACAATGAATGGGTCAACCAGGAAATCAAAGAAGAAATTAAAAAAAAAAAAAATGGCAACAAATGAAAACACAATGGTCCAAAACCTTTGGGATGCAGCAAAAATGTTTATAAGAGGGAAGTACATAGCCATACATGCCAACCTTAGGAAGCAAGAAAAATCTCAAATAAACAACCTAACCTTACAACTAAGGGAGACAGAAAGAACAAATGAAGTCTAAAGCCAGCAGGAAATAATAACGATCAGAG
The DNA here is from genome assembly GCF_009762305.2 of Zalophus californianus. NCBI lineage: Eukaryota > Metazoa > Chordata > Mammalia > Carnivora > Otariidae > Zalophus > Zalophus californianus. The sequence continues at coordinate 56,634,157 of NC_045604.1, read as the reverse complement.
CAGAAATAAAAGATATAGAAACAAAAACAAAAACAAACAATAGAACAGATGAATGAAACCAGGAGATGGTTCTTTGAAAATATTAATAAAAATGATAAACCTCTAGCCAGACTTATCAAAAAGAAAAGAGAAAGGACCTGAATACATAAAATCACAAATGAGAGAGAAGTAACAACTAATACCACAGAAATAAAAACAATTGTAAGAGAATATTATAAAAAAACTATAAGCCAACAAATTGGACAACCTGGAAGAAATGGATAAATTCCTAGAAATATACAAACTACAAAAACTGAAATAGGAAACAATAGAAAACTTGAACAGACCCATAACCAGCAAAAAAAAAAAAAAAAAAAAAAATTGAATCAGTAATCAAAAAACGCTCAACTCCAAGGACAGATGGTAAACTCTACCAAATATTTAAAGAGTTAATACCTATTATTCTCAAACTATTCCAAAAAGTAGAAAAGGAAAACTTCCAAATTCATTCTATGAGGTCAGAATTACCTTAATACCAAAACCAGATAAAGACTCCACTAAAAAAGAACTATAGGCCAATGTCCTCTATTGATGAGCATGGATGCAAAGATTCTCAATAAAATGCTAGCAAACTCAATAAAATGATTAAAAAAAATCATTCATGACAATCAGGTGGGATTTATTCTTGAGTTGCAAGGATGGTTTAATATTTGCAAATCAATCAACATGATACACTACATTAATAAAAGAAAGGACAAGAACCGTATGTTTCTTTCAATAGATGCAGAAAAAGCATTTGACAAAGTACAACATCCATTCATGATAAAAACCCTTAACAAAGTAGGTTTAGAGCAAACATACTTCAACTTAATAAAGGCCATCTATTAAAAACCCACAGCTAATATCATCCTCAATGGGGGAAAAACTGAGAGCGTCTCCTCTATGGTCAGGAACAAGACAGGGATGTCCACTCTCACCACTGTTATTTAACATAGTACTGAAAGTCCTGGCCACAGCAATCAGCCAACAAAAAGAAATAAAATGCATCCAAATTGGCAAGGAAGAAGTAAAATTTCCACTATTTGCAGATGACATGATATTCTATATAGAAAACCCAAAGACTCCATCAAAAACTGCTAGAATGGATACATGAATTCAGTAAAGTCACAGGATACAAAATCTACAGAAATCTTGCATTTCTATACACCAATAATGAAGCAGCAGAAAGAGAAATTAAGGAATCAATCCCATTTAAAATTTCACCAAAACCCATAAGATATCTAGGAATAAACCTATCCAAAGAGGTGAAAGACCTGTACTCTGAAAACTATAGAACAATGATAAAAGAAACTGAAGATAACAAAGAAATGAAAAGACATTCCATGCTCACAGGCTGGAAGAACAAACACTGTTTTTCCTTTATTTTAAGATTTTATTTATTTGAGAGAGAGAGAGAGAGAGAGAAAGGAGTACATGAGCAGGGGGAGGGGCAGAGAGAGAAGTAGACTCCCCACTGAGCAGGGAACCCGATATAGGACTCTGATCCCAGGACCCTGGATCATGACCTGAGCTGAAGGCAGATGCTTAATCGACTGAGCCACCCAAGCACCCAGAATAAACACTGTTAAAATGTTTATAGTGCTCAAAGCAATCTACATATTTAATGCAATCCCTATCAAAATACCAACAGCATTTTTTGCAGAGCTAGAACAATCCCACAATTTGTATAAAATGACAAAACACCCTGAAGAGCCAAAGCAACCTTGAGGAAGAAAAGCAAAGCTGGGGGCATCACAATTCTGGACTTCAAGTTATATTACAAAGCTGTAGGGATCAAAACAGTATGGTACTAGCACAGAAACAGATTCATAGATCAATGGAACAGAATAGAAAACACAGAAATGAACCCAAAACTATATGTTCAATTAATCTTTGCCAAAGCAAGAAAGAATATCCAACGGGAAAAAGACAGTCTCTTTAACAAATGGTGTTGGGAAAACTAGACAGTAACATGCAAAAGAATGTTTTGTTTCTTTTCTTTGTTTGTAACCACTTTGTTACACCCTACACAAAAATAAATTTAAAATGGATCAAAGACCTCAATGTGAGATCTGAAATCATAAAATTCCTAGAGGAGAACACAGGCAGTAACCTCTTAAGACACTGACCATAACAACTTCTTTCTAGATAGGTCTCCTGAAGCAAGGGAAACAAAAACAAAAATAAACTACTGGGACTTCATCAAAATAAAAAGCTTCTGCACAGCGAAGGAAACAATCCACAAAATTAAAAGGCAACCTTTGGAATGGGAGAAGCTACTTGCAAATGACATTATCTGATAAAGGGTTAATATCCAAAATATACAAATAACTTATATAACTCAATACACAGAAAACAATAATAATCCAATTAAAAAGTGGGCAGAAGACATGAAGAGGCATTTTTTCAAAGAAGACATAGAGATGGCCAAGAGATACATGAAAAGATGCTCAACATCACTCATCAGGAAAATTCAAATCAAAACTATGATGAGATATCATACCACACCTGTCAGAATGGCTAAAATCAAAATCACAAGAAACAACAGGAGTTGGCAAGGATGTGGAGAAAGGGGAACCCTTTTGCACTAATGGTGGGAATGCAAACTGGTGCAACCACTCTGGAAAACAGTATAGAGGTTCTGTAAAAAGTTAAAAGTAAACTGCCCTATGATCCAGCAACTTAACTACCCAATGAATACAAAAATACTAATTCAAAGGGATATATGCACCCCGATGTTTATAACAGCATTATCTCAATAGCCAAATTACAGAAACAGCTCAAGTGTCCATCGACTGATGGATAAGCAAAATGTGGGATGTGTGAGTGTGTTCACACACACACACACACACACACACAAATGGAATATTATGTAGCCATCAAAAGAATGAAATCTTGCCATTTGCAACAACGTAGATGGAGCCAGAGAGTATAATATTATGCAAAATAAGTCAAAAAGATGAATACCATATGATTTCATTCATGTAACATTTAGGAAACAAAACAAATAAGCAAAGGGAAAAGAGAGAGAGAGAGAGAGATGAACCAAGAAACAGACTCTTAACTATAGAGAACAAACTGATGATTACCACAGGGGAGGTAAATGGGGGGAATGGGTTAAATAGGTGATGGGGATTAAGAAGTACACTTTGGGAGGTGGAGCATGATGGTAGAGGAGTAGGAGACCTGGATCTCGTCTGGTCTCAGGAATTCAGCTGAATAGGGAACAAACCATTCTGAACACCAACGAACTCAACAGGAAACCGAAGAAGAGAGTAGCACAACTCTCTGAACAGAGAAGTGACCACTTACTGGAAGGTAGGACATGCGGAGAAGTGAATCGAGGCGGGAGGAAAGAGGGCGGGGGAGGGGGCCTCCATCGGCCGCTTCTGGCAAGTGATAGAGCCGCGGAGCACAAAATCAGAACTTTTAGAAGCCGGCTCCGCTAAGGGACATTGCTCCAGTGGCTAAGCGGGGGGTGGAACCCTCATGGGACAGTGTGGTCTCAGGACCCTCGGGGTCACAGAAAGACCGGGGTGCCTGAGTGCAGCAGAACTCCCAGGTATTGGAGCGGGGAAGCTGGCTGCAGAGACGGAGCTGAGGCGCGGGCTCTCAGCTCGGGGTTGCCATAAACTGTGATCTGTGGCCCAGTCGGGCCACTGCTCCTCCAGCAGGGACCCAACAAGCGGCAGATCTGGGGAGACTCCCCACCCTCCCCCGGGAGGAGTGGCGCAGGAGCATACCGCAGGGATCTGCTGGGTTTGGAGCCTCCACACAGGGTCGAGTGCCAGAGACAGAAATGCGTGGTCACAGGCCGGGTGAGTACGCAGTGGGGCCAGAGACCAGGGAGACGGGAGTGACTGCTGTTCTCTGGGGGCGCACTGAGGAGCGGGGCCCCGAGTTCTCAGCTCCTCCGAGTGGAGATTGGGAGGCCACCACTTTCACCCTGGTCCTCCAAAGCTGTACCAAAGCAGGGAACAAAAGCTCCTGAGAGCAAACCCAAGCAGCTTGCTTGGCCCAGACCGACAAGGGCGGGGCAATTCCGCCTCCGGCAAAGACATTTGGGAACCACGGGAACAGGCCCCTCCCCCAGAAGATCAGCACGAACAGCCAGCAAGCCAAGACCAAGTTTACCGATCAAGGAGAACCGGAGAACTCCAGCGCTAGGGGAATACTGCACATAGAATTCATGGCTTTTTTTTACCATGATTCATTAGTTTTTCAAACTTAATTTTTTAACTGTTTTTTTAATTTTTCTTTTTCCCTTTTTCAACCAACATCTTATCAATCCTTTTTAAAAAAAACATTTTTTATTTTTCATTTTTAGAGTCATATTTTATCCCTTCATAGTAGTTACTCTTATTTTTGGCATATATGTATAAGTTGTTCTCTCTTTAAAATTTTGAGATACAGTTTCTTCTAACAGATCAAAATATACCCTAAATCACTAGAGTATGGCTTTGTTCTAGTCTCCTGCCTGATCACATTCACTCCTTTTTTTCTTTTTTTTTTAAGTCTTCTTTCTTTTTTCAAACAACTTCTTATCTTATCAAGTCCTTTTATAAAATCTTTTATAATTTTCATCTTTACATTCATCTGCCATTCCTTCATTGTATCAGCCCTTATTGTGTACATATATGTCTTTCTTCCTTTAAAATTTTAGGAGGCACTTTTTTCTAAC